>NC_134398.1:106894967-107194967 GCF_050003625.1 Haematobia irritans | reverse complement strand
CTATATACGCGGATAATTTCTTTACCACTCTTAACATGGCGCGTATTTTGTTGAGGAGGAAGACCGCATATGTTGGTACAGTGCGCAACAAAACATTCATTCCACAGGGGTTCAAGAAGAAGCCGAAGCGCACCATCAATAGTACATTATTTGGGTTCAACGAGGGGGATATATCGTTATGCTCATACGTTCCGCAATAAAATAAAGTGGTGAACGTGCTCTCCACAATGCACTACACCTGCCTCGTTGACGAGCAAACCGAGAAGCGGAAGCCCTATGCCATATTAGATTACAACGCCAACAAATGCGGCGTTGATACCATGGATCACATGCTACGCACTTACAGCTGCAAAAGAGCAACACAACGTTGGCCGTTGGCCATGTTTTATAATATGCTGGACGTCGCTGCATTGGCTGCTTTTACGATTTACAACGAAATGAAGCCTATAAAAAGGAGTGACAGACGGCGGTCGTTCTTGGTACTGCTAACGAAACAATTGGCCACACCAAATATCGAAGAACGTGCCCTGAACAACCATATAACCTCATATCCAAGGATACGCAATGCGATGGAAGCATTCGATGTCAGAGTAAGAAAAACATCTTCACATTCAAGAATAGAATATATATTTATTTGTTTTTTTATTTTTCTTTCCATTTCAGGTATTACCAAACCGATGGAAGGCAATGTACCGTCGTTTGCGGCTAGCTCAAGTAGACCGTCATGTAGGGTTTGCCGTTCTGAGTACGGGCGGCAGCGGAAAATGCGGGCATACTGCGGCTGCGGCAACGATGTTTGCGGAGAACATAGCACACTTTTACATCGCTGCAACACTTGCGCAAAGGGCAGGGGACAAGAAGTACACGCTCACACAACAATATTTTTTTAATTTTTTTTTATAATAGTCTTAAGAAAATTCAAGACAGGAAACGAATGAAAGTTACTATATTGGTAAAGATGGCACCCAATGGAGTAAAAAAGCACCACCAATATCACGCACTCGTTATCATAACGTGGTCGACTTCAGAAGAAAGAAACCAGGACCAACAGGAAATATACACGACCCCTATACAATAATGTGTTCAATCATGACAGAGGAAATAATACACTTAGTGCTACGTGAAACAAATCGTAAAGGCAGGGAGGTTACAGCTGCATGGAATTTGGCGAATCCCACAAAGAAATAGGAGTGGAAAACAGTGACAGTGAAAGAGTTTGACGCCTTTGTAGCTATTCTTTTGTATGCTGGCCTCACAAGATCAAACCATGAACCAGCTATGGAATTATGGGACGCGACGCGTTGCCCAATATACAAAGCTGCGTTGTGGTACGATCGTTTCATGTGTATAAAGCAATTTATTCGATTCGACAATGGAAACACTCGACAACAGCGACCCATCAACAGCAAAACTGCGGCTATTGACGACATTTGGGAACTGTTTCAACATAACTTGGCAGCAGCTTACACTCCTCATGAAGCACTAACAGTTGATGAGCAGTTGTCCAATATACAAAGCTGCGTTGTCGTACGATCGCTTCATGTGCATAAAGCAATTTATTCGATTCGACAATGGAAACACTCGACAACAGCGACTCATCAACAGCAAAACTGCGGCTATTGACGACATTTGGAAAATGTTTCAACATAACTTGGCAGCAGCTTACACTCCTCATGAAGCACTAACAGTTGATGAGCAGTTGTTCCCTTGCAGAGGCCCCACCCGCTTCACACAATATATTCCGTCAAAGCCAGCTAAGTATGGTTTGAAAGTATGGTGGTTATGCGACTCACAGAGTTATTATCCTGTGAAGGGAATGATATATTCTGGAAAACTGCCAAACCAATAACGGGAGATAAACCAAGGGCAGAACGTAGTGCTGGATCTTGTGGAAAAATATTTAGATGCTGGCCGTACCATATACGCGGATAATTTCTTTACCACTCTTGACTTGGCGCGTATTTTGTTGAGGAGGAAGACCGCATATGTTGGTACAGTGCGCTACAACAAAACATTCATTCCACACGAGTTCAAGAAGAACCCGAAGCGCACCATCAATAGTACATTATTTGGGTTCAACGAGGGGGATATATCGTTATGCTCATACGTGCCGAAAAAAATAAAGTGGTGAACGTGCTTTCCACAATGCACTACACCTGCCTCGTTGACGAGCAAACCGAGAAGCGGAAGCCCTATGCCATATTAGATTACAACGCCAACAAATGCGGCGTTGATACCATGGATCAAATGCTAGGCACTTACAGCTCCAAAAGAGCAACACAACGATGGCCGTTGGCCATATTTTATAATATGCTGGACGTCGCTGCATTGGCTGCTTTTACGATTTAGAACGAAATGAAGCCTATAAAAAGGAGTGACAGACGGCGGTCGTTCTTGTTACTGCTAACGAAACAATTGGCCACACCAAATATCGAAGAACGTGCCCTGAACAACCATATAACCCCATATCCAAGGATACGCAATGCAATGGAAGCATTCGATGTCAGGGTAAGAAAAACATCTTCACATTCAAGAATATAATATATATTTATTTGTTTTTTATTTTTCTTTTCATTTCGGGTATTACCAAACCGATGGAAGGCAATGTACCGTCGTTTGCGGCTAGGTCAAGTAAACCGTCATGTAGGCTTTGCCGTTCTGAGTACGGGCGGCAGCGGAAAACGCAGGCATACTGCTTCGGCTGCGGCAACGCTGTTTGCGGAGAACATAGCACACTTTTACATCGCTGCAACACTTACGCACAGGGCAGGGGACAAGAAGTACACGCTTAACAATTTTTTAATTTTTTTTATAATAGTCTTAAGGAAATTCAAGCAAAAAAAAATAAAAAACTTGAAACATATATTTTTGTATGTAGAATATAGTTATAAACAATAAAAACAACACAAAAAATCAAAAAAAATTATATGAAAAAAACATAATTTACAAAAAAAGGTCCTAGGGACCTTTTCACACGGCCGTGAAGTTCAGAACTGTCACTCATCGGAGGGTTAAGTACTCCGGGGTTCAAACTATTGCAGTATACTGGTAATGATGATGTAAATCGAGCCTGTATAATTGCTAAAAACGAGCTTAACAGTTACGGCCACCCCAACATTCGTAATAAAAACATACAAACATTATTACCTATATGAATATATGTATGCCACCCCAACATCCGTAATATAAACATACAAACATTCTTATTTATATGTATGTATGTACTCTTGCATATTGACATGTGCTTCCACTGCAATCAAAGCCAATCCTATAATTCTATGGAATTACATCAAACGACTTACTTTCATTTGTCCAATATTCTACCTTTATTGCAAATGCAACACTTTTCTTTCCACAACCCAAATTTAATTCATTGGAACGGCATCACTTCGATTGCTGTTGACCATAATTTGCTAACACAAGTATTTCGACTAATAAATTCCCGGTAATCAGTCTGGCCAAATGTTAATGTTCTCTTTTTCATTCTTGATTTATCCATATAAATACGACTCATATTTTGGAGATATAATCAGTATTCATTTTGGTCATAATTGCGCATTACCGCAATTCAATAAAGAGTATTCATAAAATAAAATAATGTTTTATTTTTCTTAAAAAAAACAATAACATCATATCTGGCGCAGTCGGTAGGATACGCGTAAATACATTACTCTTTTTTCGTATCAACGAAAGTAACGCGTATCTTTAAAAACAAAAACGATCCTTGCATTACCAAGGCCTACCGCGAATCGCGAACGATATCCTTACATTACTAAGGACGTGTGAATTAATAACCCAAAAGGGACTCAAAAAAAAGAAATCCTTATAATACTAAGGACTTGTAAAAAAAAAAAAAAAAAAAAAAAAAAACTAACTAAGAACTTAGAAGTAGAACACTGTCCTTATAATACTCTGGACCTGTGAAAAAAAAACAAGAACAAGAACAAAAGAAATATAATAAAAACACTACCCTTATAATACTAAGGGCCTGTGCGATCAATACATACGTAAAAAAGGGAACTGACTCTTGTAATACTGCGAAAAGGAGCAGAAGTTGTGAAGTCAACAAATCATCTTGAAAGAGAAGTCCCTAATCAATAAGCATTGTAGAAGAACCGTGATCGTGAAGAGGGGGCCAACAAAAAAATACCACCAATCAACAAGAACCTGTAATCCTGAAGGCCGACTATTGCGAAAAGGAGAAGAAGTTGTGAAGCCAACAAATCATCTGGAAAAGAGAAGTCCCTAATCAATAAGCCTTGTAGAAGAACCGTGATCGTGAAGAGGGAGCCAACAAAAAATACCACCAATCAACAAGAACCTGTAACCCGTAAGCCCTAATATAGAACATCAATTTTAATTCGTATTTATATGAGTGATACAGATAGTACAACTTCAGACTACGTGTCAGATCTAGAATTAGAGGAGTCTATAGTATTACAGCAAATAGACTTAGATCCAGGGTTTGATTCTAATGACAGATACTTGGCAGAGGTCAACGAACACATCAGGGATTAGGACAATAATCAACAAAGACGGATTGTTAGAAGACGACATAGACGAATAAGACCAAGACAAAATTCCTAATACATTTTTTTTTCCTAATACATTTTAATTTAACACTCTTTCAAAATGGCACAACCTGACGCCCCAACAATATCACTTGACCCTATCAAATACCTTGAAAGACTTCCCGAATTCGACGGAGACAAACGAGACCTATACAACTTTGTAACATTAGTGGATAGGATACATCCGCTTCTCAGGCAATACTATGATATGTCTCAACTTCTATTTTCTGATTTAATCAAAAGTCGTCTTAGGGGCAAAGCTAGGGAAACCATTGAAATCAATTTCCATGCTCAGTCCTGGACCGATGTAAAAAATATATTGATGAATAACTTCGGGGAGAAGTATAGCGTCGAAGATCTATTTGACCGTATGAGATCAGTTACTTTTAAAACAAACACACTTGATTTGTATAATGAAATTAAAGATAGATTGAGGAGTCTGAACAATAAAAGCAGCATGATCATTGGTAATAACGCAGGAGCTAGCCAAATCGCTTCAAATAATATGCAAAGCGCCTTAAATATCTTTAAAGAAAAAATACCAGATCGGTACTAGATCGGCTCAAATAAGCAAATTTAAAAATACAACTCGGCAAATGCGAATTCCTCAAACGCGAAACTGAATTCCTTGGACACATTGTAACTCAAGAAGGAATTAGACCAAATCCAAAGAAAATAGAATGTGTCATAAAATATCCAATTCCCCAAAGTCCAAAACAAATTAAACAATTCTTGGGACTAAGTGGATATTACAGAAAATTCATAAAGGATTATTCCAGGATAGCAAAACCCATGACAAGTTATCTAAAGAAAGACGCTAAAATCGACATAAATAATACCGAATACCGTAAAAGTTTCGAGACACTAAAGACTCTACTCGTTAACGATCCTGTACTAGCATATCCCGATTTTACTAAACCATTTATTCTAAATACGGACGCAAGTAACTTTGCGTTAGGTGCCATCCTGTAGTGTAAACGATATTATATGTATGAATCAGCTGTTTAGTAGTTTAAGTATAATTGGATTTTTGATCAGCTTATGTTATGTTATGTTTAAGGATTGTTGTTTATTTTTAAGGATAATGTTGAAAAAAGAATTAGAAATTATAAATACCGTTATTTAAGTATAAAAGATGAATAATTTTCAATAAAGTCAATCATTCAGTTTTGAAAGCCTAAACCGGCATTTTCTATTTAAATAATTATTTTTGCTGTGGCACCTGGTTGTGCCTGCAAAGGAAAACAAAAACCCTTTTTCTGTCCGTGGCGTTATTAAGCGCCGGCAAACTATTAGGCAGGCATACTAAATTTAAAAACATCAAACTATCATCTTCATCAATTCCACAACACACACTAAATTAAAAAAGACAAACATTTCATGGCGATCCTGCCCACATCGGACCAAAAGCTGCTGCCGAAAGAGGTAGCTACTCCAGCTGCGTTGAACGTAGGCCCAAAGAAGCTATCTATCGAGAATTATTTGAAAAGACAGCAGCGAGCGGTAGAAGAAAAATTGACCCGTATACCACCGACACAAAAACCAAAACATAGAAGAGGTGGACGAATTGTGCGTTTGCGTCGAGAGCTGGCTGCCTTGAAGGAAATAGTTAATGCTGATCCACCACCGTCTTGGCAACGTTCTTGCGAAATATGGCAAAGAATAGTTGAAATTGAAGCAGAAATGCCAAGGAAAAAACCGATAGCAAACACCGTACAAACAATTGAAACCAACAATGCAACAATAAACACCATGGAAAACAATGAAACACAACACTGATGTATTTTGTTTTTGTATATACATTTTATTTAAATTAAAATACATGGAATGAATTAGAAACTTCACTTTTCTTATTTAAAAATGAATTGAACATGAAAAATTATTATAATTATAATAGAAAATATAAAAAGAAAAATAATAATAATAATAACAATATCACTCGCGAATGGTAAAACTGATCGTCATCTACAAACGATTATGAAAGTAAAATGTCAAAATTGAAGTGTTGTAATCGATTATCGAATACTATATAATCGATTATAACGTAGAAGAGGCTTTACACTGAATAGGGTTGTAAAATATTTGCTGTTCACACTTAAAGTTGTCGTTCACATTGTAAAATTTTGCGTTCACACTTGTGTTTTGCATTCACACTTTAATATAAATTTGCGTTCACACATAAAATCTTGCATTCACACTTTAATGTTCACACTGGAATTATATATATTTGAATTTTTGCTAGATTTTAAAGGAAGTCGAATTTAAAGAAAAGTAAAAATACAGTATTTTATGTAGATTATAAAGAATCTAAATTAAAAAGGATAAAGGTTTTACAAGATACGGTGAATGATACTGATTTCGATTGCAAGGAATTATCCGAGTTAAAAGTAGAATTTTATGAATTGAAAGAGGAAGTTTGGCTACTACTTGAACAAGTGAAAACAAAAGATATAAAGGAAATAAGAAATTTACCAACTATAGCTCAATTCGATATTTCTATGGTGGGTAAAAACCTACAAATATTCAAGGGCTCATTCAACTATTTGGAGGATTTTATTGCGCAGTCAGAATTGCTGCATGACCTACTACGAGATGAAGATAAGGAAATATTCGTTAAGTACGTCTACAATTTCAAACTTACGGCTCAAGTAAGGAGCACTTTAGGCCGATCTAATAGGCCGACTACGTTCGCGGGTCTAAAAAAAGCATTGGAAGACGCTTACCCTAATCCGAGGCCCATACAACAGATTTGAACGGAGTTAGGAAATACAAAACAGGGTAATTCTAGCATGACATCATTTAGGGAGAAAATTTCGGAACTTAGTGATGAGCTCAGCAGGTTTGAAATAGGAAATTTAACAAATCCGACTCAGGACACTAAGGATGCCATTTACAAGGCAAATGAAAATATGGCGTTAAATGTTTTTATGAAAGGTGTAAATTTGGAATTTTAACCGATATTATTGGCTAACATGCCGTCTTCACTAGCTGAGGCTACTCAAAGGTGTTTGACAGCTGAGAGAAGCTTAGGTATGGAGACGAGACAAGTTTTTCCGGTTCATAGGTCTAGTGGAACTCATACCTACCACAGGAATAGATACGAGGGAAACAATAGAACCGACACAAGATACGATAACCGAAACAACAGATACGGTAACACACATTACACTTACAATAATAGACGTTAGTGTCATAACGATTACCGCAGTGGTAACAGACACAATGTGAGCATACGAGGAAATCAAAGAGGAAACTCTCGCCATATTAATCGGCAAATTCATAATAATTATACCACATATTCTAATGGAAATGGCAATAACAGTAATAATAATAATGTTGGAAGTCGCAATTTTGGTGGCAGAGGCCGTACATATACAAACAGTAGTGGAAGAAACTATCGAGCTTTTCCTTGTACGTGTGAACAGGAAAACTCCAATGGCCGGATGACGCAGGATGTCATCCAAGAGGCCCAAAATTAAAAATATTTAACATCGAATTGAAAACAAATGCTTTCGTAACACTGAAATGCTCAAGTAAAGTGTTAACATTCATGATAGATACTGGCGCAGATATTTCTGTATGTAAAGTTCAAGACTTTATGAGGATAAATACACGAGACACAGCAAGGTTAACTGGGATCACCAGAAAGGCAATTCAATGTATTGGTACATCAAGTTTACGTTTGGAAATGGAGGATGATGCCATTGTGCACAATTTCTATGTGGTTCACGGCGATTTTCCTATACCAACTGATGGAATAATAGGAAGAGATATTTTATCTGAATATTTATGCAGAATTGATTTTGAGACATACACAATTACGTTTAACGAAAATAATACAGATGTGGTATTACCCATGAGTACTAGACCGGTGACTCATCGCAGTATAACCATACCATCGAGGTCAGAAATCATTTTGCCACTAAACATTAGAGTGAAAGAAGAGAGTATTGTACTCAACAAGGAATTGGCAGAAGGAGTTTATCTTGCCAATTGCATTATACCAGCACACGGTTGTTCATGATAAACTACTGAACTCCACTGATAAGAATGTAACTATAAATGATATTGATTGTGAGTTTAATCCTCTAAGTGATTATCATATCTGCCACACTACTACTAGCAAATACGAAAATAACAACACTAGACTGGACACTTTATTGGAATCGTTGGATGTTGGTACAAGTGATCCAGAAGCTAGAGAGTCGATAATACATGTTTTTAGAGAATTTCAAGATATATTCCATTTACCTGGTGAGAAGCTTAGTGTAAACAATTTTTATACACAACGCATTGAAACTTCTGATTCCACTCCGGTTTACATAAAGAACTACAGACTCCCACAGACACAAATGGAAGAGATTAACGAACAAGTTGCACAACTTTTGGAAGACGACATAATTGAAGATTCTGTCAGTCCTTACAATTCACCATTATTGGTTGTACCAAAGAAATCCACAGATGGGCAAAAGAAATGGCGTTTGGTTGTTGATTTTAGGAAACTCAACGACAGAATAGTAAATGAGAAGTTTCCACTAACCCGGATTGAAGACGTTTTAGACAGACTTGGAAGAGCTAAGTATTTCTCAACACTTGATATGACAAGCTCGTTCCACCAAATAAATCTTCACAGCGAATCACGTCCACTCACAGCTTTCTCAACTGGAGATGGCCATTACCAATTCAAACGTTTACCGTTTGGTTTGAAAATTTCATCAAACAGTTTCCAAAGAATGCTAACAGTTGCCTTAAGTGGTTTGGATGCATCCGCTTTTCTTTATGTGGATGACATCATCGTTTTTGGATGTAGTCTCAAACATCACAACGAAAATTTGCGAGATGTATTTCGAAGATTGAGAAAATTCAACCTTAAATTAAATGCAAACAAATGCAGTTTTTTGAAGCCGGAGGTAGTCTATTTGGGACATCTCATAACGGATAAAGGAGTGAAGACTGATCCAGCCAAAGATGAAGTAATAAGACGATATCCAGTACCAAATAACGCTGATGAAGTCAGACGATTTGTAGCCTTTTGTAATTATTATAGGCGCTTTATACCGAACTTTGCCGATAAAGCAAAATGCTTGAATATGCTTCTGAAAAAGAATCAGAAATTCGAATGGACTTTACAGTGCCAAAATGCATTTGAAACTTTAAAAAAAAGTTTACTTAAACCTCCAGTACTGCAATACCCGGATTTTTCACAAACTTTTATATTGACGACAGACGCATCTAATTATGCTTTAGGAGCAGTTCTGTCTCAAGGAGTAATTGGCAACGATTTACCAATTTCGTACGCCAGCGCTACTCTATCAAAACATGATTTATATAAACCAGTATTAGAAAAGGAACTCCTTGCCATTCATTGGGGAATCAACTTTTTTAGACCCTACCTTTATGGCAGAAAATTCATAGTTGTGACTGACCACAGACCACTTGTTTCATTGTTCTCACATAAAAATCCTTCTTCTAAGATGACACGTATTCGAATGGATTTATGTGACTATGATTTTGAAATAGTGTACAAAAAAGGGAAGATGAATACAAATGCTGACGCTTTGTCAAGAATAAACATAAATAGCGAAACTTTGAAAGCAATGATTCCCACTTCAATCGAGCGAGACGCTCAAGTCCTAGCCATTACTAGAAGCATGCAGAAAGAGTTGCATGCACAAAAACATAACGATGACACCCATAGTGATGAAGTACCAATTTCGAAGCATGATCAACTTTTAATTTGGGAATGCACATCACCCACTGACATACGAAATATGAGAAAACTCGAGTTTATACCGGATATGCAGAGAAAGAAAACAGTATTTGAGATAAATAATAGCAGTGTATCTGTCAGCGATAATCCATCGAACACTAAGGTGACTTTGGAGCAACGAATAAAAGAATTAGCAATGAGCAAAAATGATGAATTGTTCAAATCCATGGCCATGGAAGAATTCAAAACAATTATGAATAAATTAATACAAAAGAATAAAGTAAATTTGAAAATTATATTATATGAAGAACCAAGAAGAATAAACTGTGCGCATACACAATTGAAAATAATAGCGGAATACCACGTTTCACCACACGGAGGACATTTAGGAGTCCGCAAAACATTACTGAAATTAAAGCAATGATATATATGGAAGAATATGTCGAAAATGGTCAAAAGATATGTTTTAAGTTGCCCACAATGTAAATTGAACAAACAGACTAGACACACAAAAGAAACAATTACGATGACAGATACACCAGGAACAAGTTTTGAAACTATATCAATAGATACGGTAGGTCCATTAAGGGTTTCTAATAATAACAGATATATTTTAACCATACAATGTGAGTTAACAAAGTATGTTGTAGCATATCCAATGGAGTCAAAATTATATATTATATGAAACTTTTCCATTATGATGATAAGAAAAATTTATTCTAACTGAATTGAATAATTTAATATTTATAAAAATAATTTTTTCATATAAACATTCAAAAATTATTTTTTTTATAGGGTGAGGGTGTAGTGTAAACGGTATTATATGTATGAATCAGCTGTTTAGTAGTTTAAGTATAATTGGATTTTTGATCAGCTGTTTAGTAATAAGTTTATATCATATGTTATGTTTAAGGATTGTTGTTTATTTTTAAGGATAATGTTGAAAAAAAAATTAGAAATTATAAATACCGTTATTTAAGTATAAAAGATGAATAATTTTCAATAAAGTCAATTATTCAGTTTTGAAAGCCTAAACCGGCATTTTCTATTTAAATAATTATTTTTGCTGTGGCACCTGGTTGTGCCTGCAAAGGAAAACAAAAACCCTTTTTCTGCCCGTGGCGTTATTAAGCGCCGGCAAACTATTAGACAGGCATACTAAATTTAAAAACATCAAACTATCATCTTCATCAATTCCACAACACACACTAAATTAAAAAAGACAAACATTTCAATCCAATATGTTACGCAAGCAGGACATTAAATGATCACGAATTAAATTATAGCACCATAGAAAAGGAACTTCTCGCAATAGTATGGGCAGTGAAATACTTTCGACCATACTTATTTGGAAGGAAGTTTACAATCCTTACTGACCACCAACCTCTGCAATGGCTTTTTTCAATAAAGGAACCAAACTCACGACTTGTTTGGTGGAGATTGAAACTAGGAGAATTTGATTTCAATATAAAGTATAAAAAGGGCACAAATAATGGAAATGCCGATGCACTTTCACGCATCAAACCCGAAATCGGCTTCATTGAATTATTTACGATTAATGGTATTATGGAAAAGAATGTTCCTATAAATATGTACCGAAACCAAATAATATTTCGGAAAATAGGGTCAGGGTCATTAAAAATAAGAAACCAGAAAATTTTCAATAACAATAGAAAGACGATCCATGCACGACTATTCGACGAATCAACTATTCTGACGATAGTTAAAACCACTTTGATCCCAAAAATCTGAACGCTGTCTTTATTGAAGATGCAGATACCCATGAAACATTTGACCGAACAATTTCAACCTACTTTGGACAAAGCCAAACATTCAAAATTATTAAATGCACTAACGTTCTCACGGATATTACTAATGAAAATGAACTTGCGGAACACATAAAAAAGGAACATACAAGAAATAATCACAGAGGCATAAACGAAAACTTCCAGCAACTGAAATGCAGTATCTATCATCCCAAGCTCAGAAAACGAAAAACACAATTCATAAATAATTGCGACATCTGTAGTAGAGAAAAATACGACAGGAACCCCATAAAGCCGAAACTTCAAATCACCGAAACACCAGACGGACCAGGACAAATAATACATATAGACGTATTTTACAGTTTAGGAAAAACCTTGTTCATAACATTTATCGATAAATTCAGTAAATTTGCACAAGCAATCAAAATTGAAAATCGAACATGGATTGAATTTAGAAGAGCACTCACTCAATACTTAGGTATTATGGGAAGTATAAAGAAAATTGTTACAGATAATGAGTTAGGATTTAAAGCTTTACCTAAAGGAAAGAAATATAGAAATTCACTTCACATCAAATAACAATCATTCATCCAATTCCGACGTTGAAAGGCTACACAACACAATAAATGAACACATACGGATCCTTAGGCACGATGCCGACAAAGAGATCGATGCTGTAGAAGAAAAAATACTGAACCATTTCTCCCGAATAGACAACTTTAATAACGAGACATCGTCAGAAATTGACAAACTTACCTATCTAAATACGATACTATCAGATGAGGTAACTAATATAACAACACACATAAACAACCAACAACGCATTATAGAAACATACATTAGCCAATTTAGAAAAGACATAGGAAATAGAATTCATAATCTCGAAGATGAAACTACATTCTTAGAGAACATATTTAAAATTAATAATGATTTAATCTTGTTGACCAATCATGTAGACGAGATAGGACATATTATATTCAACACCAAACTTGGAGTGATACCATCCAACGTACTGACAATAGAAGAATACAAACTCATGGATAAAATAGAATCATATCTACATACTAAAGTATCTATACAATTCAGACAGAACCTAGTTATATCGATTCTGCAAATTCCCAGATTCTTAAACGAAACATTTGCTGAAATTCTAATAGAACCGATTCCGAACAAGTCCAACAGATCACTGGCTATCAATGATAATACTTTTCTAATACACAATAATGAAATATACAATACAGATTTTTATGAATATAAAAAGTTACAAAAGTCAAAAGACTGTTGCTTACAGAAAATTTTACAAAATTAAGAACCAATATGCAAAATGAAAGATTTAAGCATAGAAGAAGAAAAAGAAATACACCCTGGATTATTGATATTTAAAAATTATAATAGCAGAATTGAAACTAACTGTGATACTACTGTTATCTTTGGAAAGATGAAAACATTCCTTATAAAATTCGAAAATTGACATGTGAAAACAAAACATTCTTCCTACGAAAACTTTAAAATTAATGTCAAAGAAATGTTTATTTTAGAAAATTTTATACAAAAAATTAATGAGAATAATGAATCATTCCCAGAACTACATTTAAATCAACTAAAACTTAATGACACTATAACACTTGTACACAGAAAATTATACAAAAATAATATGTGCACTATCAGTAGTAATATAAGCGCTTTTATAATCTTTATATCCATTATCTTTTTTATCTACATAAGAATGAACAAGAGAATTTATATTTTGTCTTCGCCGGAACTTCGAACTAACGGTGGGGCCGTAAGCCACCCCAACATTCGTAATATAAACATACAAACATTATTACCTATATGAATATATGTATGCCACCCCAACATCCATAATATAAACATACAAACATTCTTACTTATACACCCTCAAAAAAAATTGCTTCTGTAACATATACTCCCAAACATATTTTGCTTCAAGCATATACATTTTTGGGTATTGACCAAACATTTATATGTTTGATTTCTTCCAATATATAATATGTTTGAAAGCATATTGGTCTAAACAATATAATATGTTTAATATTTTGCTTCAAGCATATAAATTTTTGGGTATTGCCCAAACATTTATATGTTTGATTTCTTCCAATATATAATATGTTTGAAAGCATATTGGTCTAAACAATATAATAAGTTCCAAACATTTTGTATTTTTCCATCCAAATTCAATAATGTTGTCTTCCAAAAAACTATATGTTCTTATGTGAACATATAATATGTTTGGAAACATTTTGAACCCACAAATATTATATGCTTAGAAGAATTTTCTCCCAAAGAAGATTGTGCTCAAATTTTTTTTCTGCCTAATTGTATATTCCCTCACAATTTTCTCACTTCCACGAGTTTTTTAGTTTTTAGCACCTTTTTCTGTAATACAAACATTTTAGAAGAAATTATTATATTTTATAATTTTTTTTTAATTTTACCTTTTGCCGGACGGGGATTCGAACAGCGAACCACACAGTTTGTAAGCCAGCACACTAACCACTGGCCTACGTAGCTGTTATGGTCATCAAGAGATAATTATCGTTATAAGTTATATTTATATAGCATAGCTTGCGGCGCCCACGAGCCGATGCAAACATAACATTGTTCAACAACATAACATTGTTAAACATACATTTGTTGGCAGCGTGGAGCAGTGGTTGGTCGTCCACCTTGCGTGACAGGGGACCTGGGTTCGATCCCTGCTTCGACCAACACCATTTTTTTATTATTTTTTTTTAAATATATTTTTTAACATATATTCCAGATACGTTCGGAAGTTCCCGAAAAGGTGTTCAGCATTACATACTATTATATTAAATTTTTACTACGAAATTGTAAAGTGTGTTTTATAAAAGACATAAAGTCAGAAAAGAAAAGTGCTTGATATAAACGAAATGGACTGAGTTCAAATCAAATATTATTTTTTTATTGCAACAATAAAAATTGTGTAACAAATAAAGGTTTTTGTATACAAGTTTAAAATTTTCGAAGAAATTCAAAAACTATTACAAAAGAAGAACGTGAAGTCGAGTATATATAAATATTTTTCCATCGAATCCTAAGGTTAACGATAACCATTCAAAAGCACATTATATTTAAATTCTAAACAGTAATTTTAAAACAGCACATAAATTTATTTTGGTGTGAACAATTGTTTGCTAGCATGTAACACCATTAATTTAGAAATACAAATAAATATGAATTTTTATTAACGAATAATTTTGTACTTTAATTTTAGCGGCAAAACTCGAACTCAATGCCCGCTTTTATTTTCGAAAAAATCCGTCAACTCCTCTTGGACTACTCATTAATAAAGAGGAACTAATCTTTGTTTTTATAGATCTTCAAAGGTCGATACTTTCTATGAAGTCGTGTTGTTATAATTAAGTGATTTGGCTTAAAAATGGGTATCATAATATGAAAGAACAAATTTTGGACTAAGGTCAACTTGACTTTAATAATTCAGAAAAATTCTTTAAAATTAATGAAACTGTCTTTAAATTTGTTGCATTTTTGTTGCACGAAGCAAAAATCATTCAAAAATAGGATATGTTTTTCAATACTTTATTTTAAAGACATTTTTTACTTGAAACATAGCATAATTTCTACTGGAAGTCTTGTTTTTAACGGACATTTTATAGCATAGGAAAAAAAGCTGAAAAAGCGAAAAATTGAAATGTGCTTCGTAGAGTCAAGTACACAAAACCCCATTTAAAAGAGAATTGTGTCTTAAAAGCATCCTTACTTGTATTCTCCGCTTCTTTGGTTCGGAATCAATATCAAAATTGTTAAAGTGGAGACACAATCTTTGGAACCGGACGTGCTTTTTGTTCACTGTATAGTGCCCTTTCGTTAGTTTTTATGAAGATCCCTTTAATTACCTTTGTTTGAATATTTTGACTTACTCGTTCTACGTTCTGATTTGTATTGACGAAACAAAAAAATTGTGCCCGTAATGCGAAAATTATAAACAAAACTCATGCTCTTTTTTGCAAATATATTTTATCTTGGTTCCGAATGAATTTTCTCTCCAATTACTCATTTTAATATTTTACTTAAGCATATACAATTTTTGGCGAAGTCTTATATCACAATATATATATGTTTACTCATAATATGTAAATTTATACTTGCTTATATTCACACATAGTATTTTTCCTATATTTAATGAAATTTTCTTTGTGTATATATATTTGTAATGTGCCAATTGGTTACTTTCATTATTTTACTTCCAGCATACACTTTGTCTCTCTTTGTAAACACATATATGTTTATGGGCTATTTCTAAATTAATATATGTTTGCATCCAAGCATATTATATTTACAAACATTTTATGTCCCAAACATAATATGTTCTAACATATTAACATATATGTCCCAAACATATTATGCTAGTTTATGAACATTATATGTTTGCACTCAAAAATATTGTGTTTAAAAATTTGAGTTCCAAACATATAATGTTTATACCCAAACATATGAAAAACAGTCTTTTTCGTCCGTGTATGTATGTATGTACTCTTGCATATTGACATGTGCTTCCACTGCAATCAAAGCCAATCCTATAATTCTATGGAATTACATCAAACGACTTACTTTCATTTGTCCAATATTCTACTTTATTGCAAATGCAACACTTTTCTTTCCACAACCCAAATTTAATTCATTGGAACGGCATCACTTCGATTGCTGTTGACCATAATTTGCTAACACAAGTATTTCGACTAATAAATTCCCGGTAATCAGTCTGGCCAAATGTTAATGTTCTCTTTTTCATTCTTGATTTATCCATATAAATACGACTCATATTTTGGAGATATAATCAGTATTCATTTTGGTCATAATTGCGCATTACCGCAATTCAATAAAGAGTATTCATAAAATAAAATAATTCGATTCGATTGCTGTTGACCATAATTTCCTAACACAAGTATTTCGACAAATAAATTCCCGGTAATCAGTCTGGCCAAATGTTAATGTTCTCTTTTTCATTCTTGATTTATCCATATAAATAAGACTCATATTTTGCAGATATAATCAGTATTCATTTTGGTCATAATTGCGCATTACCGCAATTCAATAAAGAGTATTCATAAAATAAAATAATGTTTTATTCTTCTTAAAAAAAAAAATAATAACATCATATCTCTTAACTTGTTTCTGCTTCCTTCAATGTGCAATGCAGACACGGTCGTTGCCAATCTAGAAATCGTTCAATATGATGATACCGGAAATTCCAGAGACAAATATGAATACGGAATTAAGTAATATGAGGAAATCCTGCAGGAAGCTCTATAACAAGGCAAAGTCCACTAGAGCCCGTGAGGATTGGGACGCTTACAAGAAGAATCTGAGAGGATACAAGCGAGAACTGAGACATGCTCAGCATAACTCTTGGAATGATTACTGCAGCAGTATTGAGAATACGTCTGAGGGTTCCAGACTGCGGAAGGTTCTACATCCACCAACTCCGCTCCAGGTTTCATTAAAACATCGGAGGGCAATTGGACAACGTCCAGTGAGGAGACGCTGGAGGTACTATTGGACACACATTTTCCTGGAAATCAGACGGTTGAACCAGGTTCTGGCGGTGCCACAGTGGCTCAGCGGTCGTTTCCTATCGAGGAAATTGTATCGGAATCTAGAATAAGATGGGCTTCAAATAGCTTTGGACCATTCAAATCCCCCGGACCTGATGGAATTACTCCGGCGGAGTTACAAGCAGTGACTGACAAAATTATCCCCTGGTTGTCGGCGATATATAAAGGATGTATCAACTTATCATATATCCCAGGAAAGTGAAGGGAAACAAAAGTCGTTTTCATGCCTAAAGCTGGAAAAGCCTCTCACTCGAGGGCGAAGGATTTCCGACCAATCAGCTTATCCTCATTCCTACTTATGACTCTGGAGAAGATGATAGATATTTATCTTTGAACTAGCATCGATTCAAGTTTGTTCTCGAAACGACAGCATGCATGGTTAGGTTAGGTTAAAGTGGCAGCCCGATTAAGATTCAGGCTCACTTAGACTATTCAGTCCATTGTGATACCACATTAACTAAAAGTACCTATTACATATGGGCACTTCTAGTTTTAACCGCTGAACCTTCTTGATTATTTTTCTTTGTTGAACCAACCAGATTGTTCCAAAAACATTAGCAGACTGCTTAAGTTAACGTTTTCCAGATCCGCCAGTAATCTGAAGCTATATGCTCCAAAAAGTTGCTTGCGCTTTACACAAAATGCAGGACACTCACACAAGAGGTGTTTAATTGATTCTTTTTCCTCCGCATCATGACAGCTCATACAATAGTCATTATACTTCGCGCCAATAGTTTTTGCAAAATCGCCTATCAGGCAGCGACCCGTTATAGCAGATATCAGGAGTGATATCTGACGTCTCGAGAACATTAGCATATCTAGTGTGCGGTTTAAGTTGAAATGGGGCCATATTTGCTTGGTGTCGTTACAACCCTTGCAATTCTCCCATCGAACATTTGCCATCCTAACAGCCTTCTCACGCAGCATGAGCTTGCAGGTAGCTAGGGGCATACCAACAAATTCCAGTTCCCCTGGAATATGTAAGGTAGTCCCTAGCCTTGCCAACTCATCCGCTTCGCAGTTCCCCGGTATGTTCCTATGGCCAGGCACCCATATTAGGTGAATATTGTACTGCTCAGCCATCTCATTGAGAGATTTGCGGCAGTCGATGGCCGTTTTCGAGTTGAGGAACACAGAGTCCAAGGATTTTATTGCAGGTTGACTGTCTGAGTATATATTAATGCCAATATTTGTTGGAACATTACTTCTCAGCCAATTCGCCACCTCTCTTATTGCTAATATTTCAGCCTGAAAAACACTACAGTGATTAGGTAATCTTTTCGCTATTCGAATTTCCAGATCTTTAGAATATACTCCGAACCCCACTTGTCCATTCAATTTGGAGCCATCCGTGTAGAAATCTATATATCTTTTATTCCCCGGGGTCTGTGTACACCACGCCTCACTGTTGGGAATTAGAGTTTCAAACTTTTTGTCGAAAAGTGGTTTTGCCAGGGTGTAATCCACTACGTTAGGCACATCTGGCATTACTTTGAGGACCGAACTATGACCGTACATTTTTTTCCGACCACAGCGATAGCTCGCGCAACCGCACAGCCGTTGTTGCAGCTGACTGTTTGGCCAAAATGTCTAAAGGCAATAGATGTAGCATGACATTAAGGGAGTCTGTTCCTGTCTTACTAAATGCGCCTGAGATACATAAGCTCGCCATACGCTGAACTTTATCTAAACAAGTCGGTTTCTGAAGTGCCGGCCACCAGACTACAACACCATATAGCATTATAGGTCTAACTACTGCAGTGTATAGCCAATGCACAATTTTTGGTTTTAGTCCCCACTTTTTCCCTATTGCCTTTTTGCACGAGTACAAAGCTACCGTGGCTTTTCTCGCCCTCTCTTCAATATTAAGCCTAAAATTCAGCTTCCTGTCCAAAATAACGCCAAGGTATTTTGCACACTCACCAAAGGGAATTTCAGTACCCCCTAAGGAAATGGGCCTAACCGTGGGAGTTTTACGATCTTTGCAGTACATGACTAGTTCTGTCTTTGCTGGATTTACACCAAGACCATTATCTTTCGCCCATTTCTCAGTCATCCGGAGAGCTCTCTGTATAATATCTCTGATTGTGGATGGGAATTTTCCCCTGACTGCTAGCGCCACATCATCTGCGTATGCCACCACTTTTATCCTTTCTTTTTCTATGGAAACCAGAAGGTTGTTTATAGCAACATTCCAAAGAAGAGGTGATAGAACTCCTCCTTGGGGAGTGCCTCTGTTCACATACCTTTGTATGTTTGCTTGCCCTAGTGTGGCTGAAATACGTCTCTTTATTAGAAGTTCGTCTAACAGCCTAAGTATACCTGGATCAACATTCAGAGTTGTCAGTCCATTTAATATCGAGCTCGGATGGACATTATTGAACGCCCCTTCGATGTCTAGAAACGCCACGATTGTGTATTCTTTGACAGATAGTGAGCTTTCAATAAAGCTGACTAGTTCATGCAATGCGGTCTCAGTAGACCTGCCCTTCGAGTATGCATGCTGTCGTTTCGAGAGCAAACTTGAATCCACGCTAGTTCTAAGATACATGTCTATCATCCTCTCCAGGGTCTTAAGTAGGAATGAGGATAAGCTGATTGGTCGGAAATCCTTCGCACTCGAGTGAGAGGCTTTTCCTGCTTTAGGTATGAAGACGACTTTTGTTTCCCTCCACTTTTCTGGAATATATGCTAAGTTTACACATCGTTTATATATCACCGCCAACCAGGGGATAACTCTTTCAGCCACTGCCTGTAACTCCGCCGGAGTAATTCCATCAGGTCCGGGGGATTTGAATGGTCCAAAGCTATTTAAAGCCCATTTTATTCTAGATTCCGACACAATTTCCTCGATAGGAAATGATCGCTGAGCCTCTGTTACACCGCCGGAACATGGTTCAACCGTCTGATTTCCAGGGAAGTGTGTGTCCAAAAGTACCTCCAACGTCTCCTCACTGGACGTTGTCCAATTTCCCTCCGATGTTTTAATGAAACCTGGAGCGGTGTTAGTGGATGCTAGTACCTTCCGTAGTCTGGAAGCCTCTGACGTATTCTCAATACTGCTACAGTAATCATCCCAAGAGTTTTGTTGAGACCTTCTCAGTTCTCGTTTATATTCTCTCAGATTCATCTTGTAAGTGTCCCAATCCTCCGGAGCTCTTGTGGACTTTGCTTTGTTAAAGAGCTTCCTGCAGGATTTCCTCATATTACTTAACTCCGTAGTCCACCATGGCGGCCGATTTTTTCCCCTTGGCTTTCCTCTAGGGCAAGCAGCTTTCAGTGAAATGTTGAAGGCCTTAGTAATCCGCTCCACTGCGTGTTCGATATCTTGCACAGTGCTCATATTTGTCTCCGGCATTTCCGGTATCATCGAATTGAACGATTCCCTATACCTATTCCAATCAGCTTTCCTAACATTTGGCGGAAATATGGTCTTTGAAGTACGAACAGCCAATCTGAAACTGATGTAGCGATGATCTGAGAAGCTATGTTCCCTCAAAACTTGCCACTCAGATATCTTATCATTCAGTTCCGGAGAGGTCAACGTTACGTCCAAAACCTCTTGTCTGTTCCTGGTGACGAAAGTTGGTGCATCTCCCTTATTGCAAACTACCAGGTTAGTACGCAAAATAAACTCTATTAGCGACTCTCCCCTTGCATTAGTATCACTACTTCCCCAAATACTATGATGTGCATTTGCATCGCATCCCATAATGAGTTTTGTCTTTGTTTTTAGTGACTCCTCAACTAAGGTCTTAACGGCACAGGGTGGCATCTCCCTATCATGTCCCATGTAGACCGAAGATACCCAATATTTGCATGTGGATATCTCTAGACTGGCTACGACAGTGTCTGCATTGCTCAATGAAGGAAGCAGAAACAAGTTTAGTTCGTTTTTAGCAATTATACATGCTCGATTTATATCGGTACCGGTATTATGCAAAAGTTTGAAACCCGGAGTGCTTAATTCACAGATCTTGTTCTTATATATGTATGGTTCTTGAATAAGAACTATATCTATGTCTCCTTTCATCAGGAGAACTTTTAAGGCAGCACAAGCGGCCTTACAATGGTGAAGATTTATCTGGAGGAACCGTAGAACCATCCAAATTTTCAACCACCGTCACATCAGCCGCTTCAATTGAGTCATCAAGGGCTTCCTCTTCACAGATCTCGGTGACTCTCGCAACAATCCGCGGTTCAGTTTTGGTGAGGCTTGAGCCTGTAGAAACTTCCCTCATATGATTTTCGCCATAGTCTGCAGGTTTTATGTCTCCTTCGGCTTCGCTAGGAGATTTTTCCACTGCTGACTCTACCGGAGGCTTGTCCGTTTCGGAATCCTTTGGCTGATCGCTTTTGTATACCTTCATATGGATATCATGAAAGCCATAACTTACGCGTCCGTGGGTATGGGCTAGATGTGGCAGCGACTCTATGTTTAATATAAACACCGCATGCCGTCTTGGTCCATCCACCTCATCCAAACGACCAACCTTCCAATCGGCGGTTGGAAGATCTGGGTTACATTCTTTTAGTCTCTCTAGTATTGACTCAGGATCAGGAGGGTTTGCCGGTATCCATGCATGTGCTCTAGGTTTAGCCGGTATGTCTTTTTTATCGACTAACTCCAAAGTGGCTCCTTCCCAAACTTCACCAATTAGCATCAATGCAGCTTTAAAGCAATCCATAGACCTCTGGTCTGCAAAAGCTATTAACTTATATCGTCCTTGATACCATCCAGCATCTTGCCGTCGAGGACTTGGTCCGGGAAACTTTTTTCGCACCTCTGAGTAGACACCAGACATCGCGTTCTCAATTTCCCCCCATTTTTGCCTTGGAATCATACCGTCCAATGCTCCTTTATTAATAATAGCCATCACAAGGCTGTCTTTTGCAACTGAGGCAAACGATCTTTGATCCCGTTTAGAGGATGGCAGCTCATCCGGTGATCGTTCCCTTTTTCCAGCTTCAAGAATTCCTTGAGCCCATTTTAAGGAATCGCTTTGCTTAGCCGACAACGTGCTTGGGTCGACTGATCCTAATTTCTTTAGGATAAACAAAGCATTTCTTCGTTCCTTGAATCTCTTTCGAGAGGGATTGCCTCCTTTTGATGTCGTCACCTTAGAAAAGGTTCGACTTGCCAAAGTGTCACCGCCAGTCGACCCGTCTACAGGTCGACTAATTGGGCCTGACTCTTGGTCGATGCCCAAATTTATAACTTCAGTCGTTACCCGTCCACTGGGCCCTGAAGTTAGCAAACCAGTGGATGACTTTGAATTTCGCTGCATGGTGGTTTATTATTTCCACCACACGTGAAATTCGTAATAAGTCCTTATTACGATGAAATACTCCTCTATTAAAAAACACGTCCGTTCAGTTCGACGGTTGAAGAACAATGTCCCATGCATACTCGAAGGGCAGGTCTACTGAGACCGCATTACATGAACTAGTCAGCTTTATTGAAAGCTCACTATCTGTCAAAGAATACACAATCGTGTCGTTTCAAGACATCGAAAGGGCGTTCAATAATATCCATCCGAGCTCGATATTAAATGGACTGACAACTCTGAATGTTAATCCATGTATACTTAGGCTATTAGACGAACTTCTAATGAAGAGACGTATTTCAGCCACAGTAGGACAAGCAAACATACAAAGGTATGTGAACAGAGGCACTCTCCAAGGAGGAGTTCTATCACCTCTTCTGTGGAATGTTGCTATAAATAACCTTCTGGTTACCCTAGAAAAAGAAAGGATAAAAATGGTGGCATACGCAGATGATGTGGCTCAGCAGTCAGGGGAAAATTCCCATCCACAATCAGAGATATTATTCAGAGGCCCCTCCGGATGACTGAGAAATGGGCGAAAGACAATGGTCTTGGGGTAAATCCTGCAAAGACAGGACTAGTCATGTACTGCAAAGATCGCAAAACTCCCACGGTTGGGCCCATTTCCTTAGGGGGTATTGAAATTCCCTTTGGTAAGTGTGCAAAATACCTTGGCGTTATTTTGGACAGGAAGCTGAACTTTAAGCTTAATATTGAAGAAAGGGCGAGAAAAGCAACGGTAGCTTTGTACTCGTGCAAAAAGGCAATAGGAAAAAAGTGGGGTCTAAAACCAAAAATTGTGCATTGGCTATACAAGGCAGTGGTTAGATCTATAATGCTATATGGTGTTGTAGTCTGGTGGCCGGCACTTCACCAGCCAACAAGTTTAGACAAAGTTCAGTGTATGGCGTGTTTGTGTATCTCAGGCGCATTCAGCAAGAGAGGAACAAATTCCCTTAATGTCATGCTGCATCTATTGTCTTTAGACATTTTGGCCAAACAGTCAGCTGCAACAACGGTTGCGCGAGCCATCGCTGTGGTCGGAAAAAAGTTAGGTCACAGTTCGGTCCTCAAAATAATGCCAGATGTGCCTAACGTTGTGGATTACACTTTGGCGAGTCCACTTTTCGACAAAAAGTGTGAGACTCTAATCCCTAACAGTGAGGCGTGGTACACACAGACCCCGGGGAATAAAGAATATATAGATTTCTACACTGATGGCTCCAAATTGGATGGACAATTGGGTTTCGGAGTATATTCTAATGACCTGGAACTTCGAATAGCGAAAAGATTGCCTAATCACTGTAGTGTTTTTCAGGCTGAAATATTAGCAATAAGAGAGGTGGCGAATTGGCTGAGAAGTAATGTTCCAAAAAATGTGGGCATTAATATATACTCAGACAGTCAACCTGCAATAAAATCCTTGGACTCTGTGTTCCTCAACTCGAAAACGGCCATCGACTGCCGCAAATCTCTCAATGAGATGGCTGAGCAGTACAATATTCACCTAATATGGGTGCCTGGCCATAGGAACATACCGGGGAACTGCGAAGCGGATGAGTTGGCAAGGCTAGGGACTACCTTACATATTCCAGGGGAACTAGAATCTGTTGGTAAGCCCCAGGGTACCTGCAAATGTTCGATGGGAGAATTTCAAGGGCTGTAACGACACCAAGCAAATATGGCCCCATTTAAACTTAAACCGCACACTAGATATGCTAGTGTTCTCGAGACGTCAGATATCACTCCTGATATCTGCTATAACGGGTCGCTGTCTGATAGGCGATTTTGCAAAAACTATAGGCGCGAAGTATAATGACTATTGCATGAGCTGTCATGATACGGAGGAAAAGGAATCAATTAAACACCTCTTGTGTGAGTGTCCCGAATTTTGTGTATGCCCAAGCAACTTTTAGGAGCATATAGCTTCAGATTACTAGCGGATCTGGAAAAAGTTAACGAAAACGTCTTCTAATGTTTTTGGAACAATCTGGTTGGTTCTACAAAGAAAAATAATCAAGAAGGTTCAGCGGTTAAAACTAGAAGTGCCCATATGTAATAGGTACTTTTAGTTAATGTGGTATCACAATGGACTGAATAGTCTAAGTGAGCCTGAATCTTAATCGGGCTGCCACTTCGCCAGCATCGCCGCTAGTCTACAGGAGGAATCATTCCATAATCTTAAAGAACTTTTATGTTCAGCTTCTGTCCTGGTGTATTCTATTCCGGGCGAAAATTTTGTTTTAGATACAGATGCAACCACGAATGGTGTTGGGCGTGTGCTATCTGGCGACCGGACATATCCCCCAACGGACATATCGCCCAAAATGATTTTTGGGCGTTATGACCTCCATTGGGGCTGTCACATTGCCCAATTTTAGTTTGAGCTTTATGTCCTCCCTCATCGCGGTCACGCGCCCCATAAAAAAATGTGGGTGTTGTGACCGTTTGAATATAATTGAATATAAAGAATATCTTAAAACAACAAAATATATTTTTTTAAATATTTCAAAAGCTATATATGATTAATTTATCTATCCATTAATTATTTTTAAATATTTAATAGATAGATATGCCTCTTATTGACAAATATCGAATCCTGTTTCTATTTCATATGCTGGAAGAAGAAGTAAAACTAGCATACCTTCATCGTTTGTTTTAATTTTTTTGGCTGAATCAGAATTTTTGACCATTTTTCTTTTCAGCGTACGACCGAAATGGAAAAGCGGCTAAAGTGGCACTACGAATACCTATTTCGCTCGTGAAATAGGCCGGTTTAAACTCAAAGACATTTGAATTTATATATTGAAACATAAAAATTCGGAAAATGTTTTTTTTAACACACCAGACAAATGCTGAATTGAAAATTATGTATTTTAAACTGAAAATTGGAACGAGATGAGACGATCGATGTGCTGCTGATGGGATGTGAAAAAAATCGCGCGCAGCAGCAAATCGATCATCTCATCTCTTAACAATTTTAATTTTTAGAACAAGATAATAAAACGAAAGTTGCAAGAATGTGAGGATGAACTGAATGTGATGAATTTAAAAAAGGAGTCGCGCGCACGATTTGAAGATAGATGAGATGATCGACGTGCTGCTGATGGGTAATTGAAAAAATCGCGCGCGCGATTTATTTCAAGTACCCATCAGCAGCACATCGATCATCTCATCTCTTTCCAATTTTAATGTTTAGAACAAGATAAAAAAATTAAAATTGCTAGGATTTGAGGACGAACTGAATGTGATGAATTTAAAAAAGGATTCGCGCAAATTCTATTTTAAATTCATCACATTCAGTTCTTCCTTAAGTTCTTGCATCTTTCGTTTCATTTGTTTAACTTGTTTTACAACTTGTTCTAACTTGTTTTAAAAAATTAATACAGTTATACTGACATGTCGTTCGTAACCTTCGTAAATATTGGCAATTTCTTGTACCTATAAGATGAAATGGAACGACCGAAAAAGGTACATCAATAAAATAATAGCATCTCCATCATCCATATGATTTATTATTTCAGTTACTGGGGTTAAACACAAAGAGACTGTATGCCAAATCAGCTTCCATAAGTGGTTTGCTAAAATATCTTTTCCGGCACACTTTCTTTTCACTCATATGTTCCGATTTGGCAAATAGTGCTATTAGTTCTTGGGGGCTTTGTGGAGCGTTTGGCACTATTTTCTCCTTAATTGTCTTAGCATTTTCTTTCTCTTCTTGTCCGGTCGCCGTGCTATCTCAACAGATAGACGGTAAGGAGAATGTCATCGGATATTTCAGCCGAACGATGTCCAAGGGTAGAGAGCTGCTAGCCGTCATAGAGAATAGTGATGCTAACTCCCGAAGGTTAAAAAGCACCAAAAATGTATTATAAAATTTAACATACCAATTCACACCACAAAAACTACTCCAGCCAGCTAAAATTCAGTGTACTACTAAGAAAAACAAAAAAAAACTTACAAATATGTATTATAGAACTTTTGGGTAAATAATAAAATATGTGTGTAGTATTTGATTCAAAGTTTAAAATATGTTTTCTTTTTCTGAGGAGAAAATAAATATTTTCAACATTTAATTTGGAAATATTATTATTCTAGTATTTTAATATTTGGTTCAAGTGAGTGCTTTTGTGAATTTGATACAAAAGTTTTTAATATAAGAAATTCTGCAGTCGTCGCTAGACTTTTCAAAAGAATGCCCCAGATAACAATAATGATTAGAAGGAGCAATACCACCTTCATAATACTCAAATTCTATATTTGGCAATATAGTTTAGTTTCTTAAACTTTTAAGAGTCTAATCAATTTTTTTTTATAAAGAGAGAGTCGTCAATTAAACTCAATACTGTTCAAATTAAAAAAAAAAAAACACTAAACGAAAACCTCAGAAAGAACCAAGTTAGTGCTTTTTTTGAATCATAGTCGCTCCAATATAAGAATCCGGAAGCTCAATTGGCACGTTGGATAAAGAGGCTCCAAAGTTACGATTTCAGTATTGAGCACAGAAAGGGTGACAAACACGCTGACGCCTTGTCACGTCGACCTTGTAATGTCAAGTGCAAGCACTGATCGAAAGCGGTCTGTTTTACATAGATCTTGTGTAAACTGCTCAGCAGAACAGCGTAAATATCCCATTTTGAGCAAAATTATTTTGGCAAAGCAAGATGATAAGAAGTCCAGCAAGAAAGACATCGCAGCCGAAAGTCCACTTATGAAATCATACTATGCTCAAGGGGATAATCTGGTTCTGGTCAATGGAAACTGAAACTGGCTACCGGGTTTGACTCAGAAATCAATTGCTGAATGGGTAGTAAATGTAGAACGAGCAAACGTTTTTTGTGAAGAGTTTATTAAGACACTAAAAAATTTTCAATTTGTACATTTCAGTATAACAAAAAGTTCATACATTCAAAACGACTAGATGTGTAATTCTAAAGTATTTTATACACAAGTGGAGTATTAATTACTTATATTCCAATACCCCTCCTTAATTAATACAATTTTAGCAAACTTCTAAATTTATGTAATTTAACAAAATTAAGTGCTTTCAAATTAAGTGAAATCAATTGCTGAATGGGTAGTAAATGTAGAACGAACAAACGTTTTTTGTGAAGAGTTTATTAAGACACTAAAAAATTTTCAATTTGTACATTTCAGTATAACAAAAAGTTCATACATTCAAAACGACTAGATGTGTAATTCTAAAGTATTTTATACACAAGTGGAGTATTAATTACTTATATTCCAATACCCCTCCTTAATTAATACAATTTTAGCAAACTTCTAAATTTATGTAATTTAACAAAATTAAGTGCTTTTGTTAACAGATCAGCTTGCATATCTTCCGTTGGGCAATAAGATAGTTTGATTACATTCTTCATTTTTGAATCACGAATGAAATGGTATTTCGTGTCAACGTGTTTAGTTCTTCGGCTAAATTTTTCGTTTTCAATAAGTTTTATGCAACTCTGATTGTCTTCAAATATTTCGGTTGGTGTTTCGATTTGAATTCCAAAATCCGTTAAAAGCCGTCTCAGCCAAATGGCTTCTTGTGTTGCCTCTGCTAAGGCTATGTATTCAGCTTCGGTTAACGATAAGGAAACACTTTGTTGTTTATGACAAGACCAACTTACACACCCACCGTTGAACTTGAAAACGTAACCGCTTAAAGATTTTCTGTCAATGAGGTTTTGTGCCCAGTCCGCATCCACAAAACCTATTAAGCCTTGATTAAGGTCTTCATTGCTTCCAAGTTTAAGTTTCAAATTTCTGTAACCTTTAAGATACTTTAGCAATCTTTTTACTTCTGTCCAATCTTCTTCCATCGGTTGGGTCACATGTTGGCTCAGAATAGATACTGATGCTGCTATATCTGATCTGCTATTAACTGCTAAATATATTAAGCTTCCAATAGTTTCTTGATACATTTTATTATTTTTCATTTCTTTAAATTGCTTACGACGGTATAATACGTATGTCGCAAAAGTGGTAAACCTAGTGTAGAAAACCTAATTTGGAATTAAAGAAATTGTGAATATTTTTTTTAATTTAATTTAGTTAAGCTCCCCGATAAATGGTATGCAAAAAATGTTTTATATTGTGTTTATTCAAAACTCTATTAGATTTATATCTCTCATTCACAACTTCAAACTATTCTTGGTTTTCGTGGTCCAAGCTTTAGCTGCATCAACGAATGACTAGCTACAATTTTGAAAATTTTTAATTAGTATAGAAATTGGTTCTAATAAGCCAAACAGTGATTTTATAAAATTTTCTCTAAACAGCAATTCACTTATATAAGACTTTAGTTTTCCTTCCTTCCAGTTTCTGCAGTAATTTGTGAAAGGTTAACTATGAGCGAGTACCGACCGTCACGTTTACTGCACCATCGAGTAGTTTATAGTAATTTGGCTTCGAGTTTCCAATTGAAATAACTACACGCAAAAAAATAATTCTTTCCTCCCAAACGAAATTTTAGACAAACAAAGTTCGTTTCTCATTTGCTTTTCGCTGTAAGGAAGTGTATTTGGAAGAAAAGTATATACTTTTTGTGATAAACGTTTATTCTTTTCCAGGATGAAAAAACAATTTCATAAAGACTAGCTCAAAAAAAATATTATTTTCTTGCTAATTGCATTGTCCCTCACATCTTTCTCACATCCACGAGGATTTTTAGTTCTTAACACCTTTTCCTGTAATACCAACAATGTAGAAGAAATTATACGATTTTATAAATTTTTAAAATTTTTTTTACCTTTCGCCTGGACGGAGAATCGAACCGCGGACCATGCACATTGTAAGCCAACACACTAACCACTGAGCTATGTACCTGTTATGGTCATCAATAGATAAATATCCATATAAGTTATATTTATATAGCATAGCTTGCGGCGCCCACGAACCAAATAAACAAAGTTTATTTAACAGAAACAAACATTTAGTTTGGCACCGTGGAGCAGTGGTAGCTACGTCCGACTCTCATGCCAAGGGTCGTGGGTTCGATCCCTGCTTCGGCCAAAGTTTTTTTTTTTGCTTTTGTTTTTTTATATATATTCCAGATATATTCGGAAGATTCCGAAAAAATTTTCAACATTACATTGTGGTATATTAAATTTTGAACTGTAAAATGTGTCTTATTAAAGACCTAAAGTCAGAAAAGAACAGTGTTTGATATAAACGAAATGGTCTGTGTTGTTATTTCAAAAATAACTTTTTTTATTGAAAAAATAAAAATTTTGAAACAAACGAATTTTTTTGGTGATAAAAGTTTAAAATTTTCGAAGCAATTCAAAAAACTCTAACAAAAGAAAAACGTTTTCGGTACACGTTTTCCAAACGTTTTTTTTCTTTGCGTGTATATTCTCAAGTTTTTTTTTAAACTCGTTAATAATTTTATGAACATTCCTGAGAATTGAAACTTCTTCGCATATATTATCATCTTGGATATCATTCGCTGCCTATCTGAAGGGTCTGAAGAATTTGGAATTTGCGACGTTTGCTACTTTTTCTACATTTACAACGTGTATGTGACGTTTACGACGTTTACAACTTTGCGACAGTCGCAAACCTTAAAATGTTTGATACAGACCATCTCTGCTCAAAATTGCTCTCTAATATATTTTCAATATCTTCAAAATCTTTGATATATTGTGCTGATACTAATATATCATCCACATACACTAGAATATTGATATTTCCTTTTCTTCCCGGCTTTGAAAATAAACAAGGATCTGCCTTGCCTTGAATAAATCCGGTTTTCTTGATTATTATATTCCAGCATCTTGCTGCCTGTTTTAGACCATATACATTTTTCTGCAATTTGCAAACAAGTGGTGTACCATCTTCAGATTGAACTTCATATCCTGGAGGTTGTCGCATATATATAATCTCCGATAGCTCCCCGTTTAAAATGCTGTTTTTATATCATAGTGTTTCACTCGGGATTTATTGTCAAAAACATACGCACTGTGGTTTGTCGAACTACCGGAGCGAAGACTTCGTCATAGTCAACACCAAACTTTTGACTAAAACCTTGGGCAACCAATCTAGCTTTGTACTTCAGGATTTCTCCATCAGCGCCTCGCTTTATCTTGTAAACCCACTTACATCCAATTGGATTTCTGCCTTCAGGTAGTGTAACAAGCTGCCAAGTATTATTATATTTTAATGACTTCATTTCTTCGTTCCTAGCTTCTACCCATTTCTTATTTTCATTATCTTCTACCACATTTGCATAACGCTTTGGAACATTACCTTTTGTTGTACGCTCTGATCTCACAATCACCTCCTCTGTAGTATCATCTGGAACGTGATTATCTTCTTCGGCAGAATAATAATATTCCTCGTCAAGTAGTGATCCTTCTATGCTTTTACTTAAAGGAATTTCAACATCTTCTCCTATCTTGACGGTCTGCTTTGGTTATTGTAAGCGTTAGTGTGAGATTTTCTTTATTTAAGAATCGAAGTGCTTTTGACTGCTCGGAGTATCCTACGAATTGTAAGACCTCTGTTTTTCTATCTAACTTCTTTCGCCGTTGACTTGGAATAAAAACATGAGCCTCAGATCCAAAAACCTCAAAGTTGTTTACATCAACTTTCTTCCCTTCCAAAACTTCGTAAGGAATTCGTTCATTGGATCTTGTTACAAGTCTGTTTTGGACAAAATTTGCCGTAGATACAGCTCACCATTTCAACCAAATAACGATTGCGCCTTTTTGCAACTCCATTTTGCTGAGGAGTGTAGGGAGTTGTAAGTTGTTGCTGTGTACCATTTTGCTTCAGAAATTCTTTGACTTTTGGCCCGATGTACTCACCTCCGCAGTCCGACCTCAAAATTTTCGGAATTTTATTGAATTTTACTTTAACATATTGAAAATACTCCTTGAGTTTTTCGAGAACCTCGTTTTTGTTTCTCATAAGATAAATTACACAATATCGACTAAAATCGTCAATAAAAGTTACAAAATAACGATATCCGCTTGGAGTAGTCTCATTCATCACAGCCACATCTGTGTGTATTGTGTCTAAGATGTTTTTACTTTGCTCACCTGATGCTTGAGAAAAGGGTTTCCGTAACATTTTACCAGATGGACATATTTCACATTCGTATGGCATTCCGCAATCTTTGGGTTTTATATTTGCCATTTTCAACATTTTGTATACCGCATTTATATCTCTATGACACATTCGTCGATGCCAATCATGAATGCAATTTTCGTGACCACGACCTTCTTGAATCATTTGCGCTTTATTACAATCCAATCTTAACTTATATAAGCCGTTTATCATGTCACCAATGGCGATCACATTACCGTCTTTTATTATTTTGCAAATCGACTTACCAAACGTGACCATGTATCCATTTTCCGTTAATTTCCTTACTGATAAAAGATAGGTTTCTATTGACGGAACAAATAGAACTCCCTTTAGTTCAAATATTTTAGGATATTGGTTTTCGTTAGCTACTGGAAGAAAAACGTCTCCTTTCCCTTGAGCTTGAATCTTAAATCCGCTTGCAACATTTACTGACTCGCTGTGATTCGAAATAAGTTCGTTAAAGATCCCCTAATTATTTGAAATATGGCATGTTGCCCCTGAGTCAATAAACCAATCAAATTTACCATTCACACCAAATGACAAAGTTCTTCTTTTGGTTCAAAAGTTTCCGTGATGTTTACCCTGTTTTTCTTTTCAATCGCTGCCTTATACATTTTGCAATTTTTCTTGAAATGGCCCGCTTTATCACAATAAAAGCAAAAGTTTCGTTGTTATTTCGATTTCTTTGAACCTTCATCACCGACATGTCTGAGGCCTCTCTCTTGTGGACTTTTCTCATAGCTTCATCTATCAGCTTACCTTTCACATATGTCATATTCAGTTTATCATCACTTCTAGCTTCTAGTGCCACTATCAACGGATCATACTAGTCTGGAAGACTTCTCAAGAGCATAGCTATCGCCCATGACTCACTTAACGGGTCTCCCATTACTGCCAGTTGATCTATATAAGTCATCATTTCGTTAATATGAAATTCCATTTTTTCATCATTTAGCAACTGCATCTTGCAAATTGTTTTCATGATAAACACACATGTACTTAGGGATGGCTTTTCAAAATGTTCCTTCAGATTTTCCCAAAATTCATGCGCTATTTTACTATCCTTTAAATGTACGAGCTGGCCACCTTCCACCATCAGACCAATAGAAGCTCTTGCCTGACCGTCCTTCTTTAGCCAATTAGCATCTGGAGTGGCTGGTTTAGGATTGCAAACCACATCCCAAAGATCTTCCTTAATTAAGATTAACTCCATCTTAATTTTCCAAACTGCGTAATTGAAACCATCGAGTTTGGTAACCGTGGACTTAATATCTTCACGTGGAAACATATTTGTAATTTTCTTTGTTAATTGAAAAAAAAAATCTACAAAATTTTAGCCCATAACCTGTAGAACGAACAAACTTTTTTTGTGAAGAGTTTATTAAGACACTAAAAAATTTTCAATTTGTACATTTCAGTATAACAAAAAGTTCATACATTCAAAACGACTAGATGTGTAATTCTAATTTTATACACAAGTGGAGTATTAATTACTTATATTCCAATAGTAAAATGCATGAAGGCAAAAGGTCAAACAAGAAAAAATCGAGGTCCTATGCCAGGAACCTCATTTGAAAGAATAGCAATGGACGTGGCGGGCCCTTTCCCTGTAAGTGATACGTCCGATACGTCCTTGTAGTCAGTAGTCAGCAAATGGCCGCAGGTTTATGCAATTCTAAACCAAAAGGCTAAGACGATTTTGGGAGTTCAACAAAAACTGGATATGTCACTACGAGTTGCCGCCCGAAATTCACTCTGACCAAGGAAAAATTTGTGAATCGGCCAAAGAGATTTGTGAATCCCTTGGTTTCAAGAAGACAAGAACTACACCATTACATCCAAAGACAAACGAAATGGTAGAGAGTTTAATCGTACTCTGGAAAAACATCTTCTGAAGGTGGTGGAAAAACATCTTCTAAAGGTGGTGGAGACTTTCTCCTATGGACAAAGCCCAAAGTGGGCTAACGCGAACCCAAATTGGATAGGTGGCCGACCTTCAGCCGGGGTTTGAGTCTTTCTCCTATGGACAGAGTCCAAAGTTGGCTAACGCGAACCCAGGACCTCTAGTGGTTATTGTTATTCTAAATATATTACATTTAGGATGATTATGTGTGATGGATACTATATCCAATATGCGTAATAATGAAAACTTTAGGGGCCCGTAACTCCGAAAATAGGTCTTTCCGACAAAAAGTGGTATATTAAATTTGGTGTTTACAATCGAAAAGTCTACAAGCTGGCCAAAAATGACCAAACGGACCACTTGTACTAAAGCAGATTTAAGCCGCTTATTTTCATATCAAATTGTTTGAGACTCACTAAAGTGAAAATGCTTTTCAATACAAAAATTACAAAAACTAAATTCCAAAGAATTTAGAAAACCTAATGTAAAAATAAAAGCAATACACTGAAGTGAAAAAGTGGAAAATGCTAAAGATACTGAGAAACCAAGCGAATCATTCAAGCCACTGGAAACACTGCAAAGACAAACAAATGATACAAGTGACCAACAGATCCCCCTATCTGAGGCATTGAAGGAAGCTGCAAGGATACAGGAATTCCGAGGTGATGGGACATATGATGTGACCTCATTTATATTTTCCATAAGGCACTCAACGTACAAAACACCAATGTAAGACAATCTTTCATATATTTAAGAAATATTGTGTATAATATGTCGTATATTGTTGTTGTAGCTTAATAATAAATATTATCAAGATCCATCCAAACCAAACGAATTTCCACCTACTGTAAATGAATCACTTATTTTAAAGTTTCAAATATTCATCCACATCTGTCGAGTATAATCTATAGTAGAAACAAAAAAAAATAAGAGATCCATATTATTGTTTGGAAGAATGTGGTTTAGTAAAAGTATGTAAAAACCCAAAACACTTACACACACAACACACAAATATTAACAATAAATCAAATCACAATAACATGGCTAGAAATTCAGGACAACACCGTTAGAATAATTCAGAAAATTTGCGACAAAGTAGAACCTCACATTACAATTCAAATACATTCCAGAACAATTCAACTTCACGAAGAACAGGCTCATTTCAAATCCAAATCATACATGGGAACCAATGGAGGTAGACCATTTACAAGAAGCCGTTGACGTAGAAGAATCTACAGCCAACAAGGTAAATTTTCAATTAACAACGCCGAATTTTAACTCCCCATAGTAGAAATGACAATAGGGGAAAGTAAATTAAAATGTCTAATAGACACCGGTTCATCAACGACACTCTTAAATAAAAATTGCCTACCAAAATATCAAAGAAATCTGCTTAAAACCCCAATTTTTTTCAATTCTCTATCAGGTCATACGAAAGAAGACAGTGAAATTATTACTGAAGCCCTAAAAGAATTCAAACATAATGGTTTAATGCGATAGAAATTAACAGAATTTAGGAACAAAAGATTCGACGGACTAATTGGACAGAATATACTGCCACCCCTAAATGCGAAAATTAATCATGAAGATATTTGCCAAGTTAAGCAATTTCATCTGCAAGTAAATAGATTATTTGGGTCATACACTTACGCCTGAAGGTGTAAAACCAAATTCAACCAAAGTTGAATCAATTCAAAAACTTAAACTTCTCACGACCCAAAAACAGATAAAGTCTTTTCGTGGTATCACAGGATTATCGAGTATCAGGATATCATTATGCAAAAATTGCATAAAATCTAACTAAATACTTAAAGAAAAATTCAAAAGTAAATATCAACGACCCTCAATATATATGTTAGATGCATTCGAAAAACTTAAAAACATTTTGACAACTTCACCCAGATTGGCCAAAAATATTTAAATTAACAACGGATGCTAGCAACTTTGCATTAGGTGCAGTCCTTTCTCAAAATGAACACCCAATAGCTTACGCCAGTAGAACGTTGAACGATCACAACCGTAGAATAGTTTTTCTCGGATTAATTCATATTAAAGTGAACAAAAATGATGAACCCATTCTAGTAGAAAATATTCAGTTTCTGCAGACATTTTTTCGCTCTGAAATAATGCTAATTAAAAATTCAGTTTTCTTTTTCATTTTTATTTTTAAGTTTGTTTTAAGTAAAATTTATTATAAACATTTTGAGCGTATATTTTCAATCTCACAATTATCAGTTGCGTTGCCTTGCATTGTACTAAATGATATTACATAATAATGAATCAAGTTCCAATGACGGAGTAAGTAATCTGGTGCGTATTTTATCGAGACAGAGAGATGGGCTAAACATGTGCCATATAAATGCCCAAAGCTTATTTAACAAAATCGAAGAGTTTCGACATATTTTTGAAATATCTGGAGTAGATATAATATGAATCTCGGAGACATGGTTTAATACGTATATTTCTGATGGACTAATAAGTGTGCATGGATATGACGTTTACAGAAATGGCCGTACTATGAGATCTGGCGGGGGAGTGGCTATTTATATCAGAAGCAACATCCCATGCATAGTTATTAGCAAATCTGATGCAAACGAAAAGGTTGAACATATACTAATTGAAACTGTAATGAATTCGCATAAACTACTCATTGGTTGTTATATCGCCCAAATCAAAATATACCATATGGAAATCTGATTGATATTCTTACCAACTACATTATGATGATGTAGTCATTGGAGGTGACTTCAACTCAAACATTCTTCGAGAAACTTGTTTTAAAGACAGCATTAACTCAATTGGCCTGCACATAGTAAACACGATTAATCCTACTCATTTTACTGCAACAAGTGACAGTCTAATAGATATTTTTCTGGTTAGTAATACGGACAAAATACTACTTTACGATCAACTTTGCGCCCCGTGCTTCTCTAAACACGTACAATGTCCTAATCTCGAGGAAGCAAAAATGTTCTTTAACTTTAAGAGAATAAATTTTAATGGAATGTTGATGGAGATCCAAAATATAAACTGGAATAGAATTTATGTACTTGATTCGATTGATGATAAGTTAGCATTTCTGAACATGCATTTTCAAAACATTCAAAATAACTACGTGCCGCAACAAATTAGACGTGTGCGGAGGACGCAGAAAACCTGGTTCAACGATCATGTAAGAAGTTTAATAGACTGCAGGAACTCCGCAATTACATAAAGAATTCTGTACATTAAGAAGTGAAGTTAACAAGTCTATGCAAACGGCAAAGTCAAACCACTACACAAATAGATTCAGAAACGCAATTGATTCTAAAAGAAAATGGGATACTATACGTGAAATTGGAATAGGAAGGAAAAAGTATTCTACTGCCAATGGTAACCCAGATTCAATTGATGAAACATTTGTAAAGGCTAATACAACCAATGTAATGGAATGTTTACCGAACCTTAATTTTAAACCACCGCAAAGTACTACGTCTTCTTTTACACCATCTACTGCGTTTGAATTTTCTTGCATTGACTGCTACGAAGCTGCTTCAAGTTGTCTATCTATTAAGTCCAATGCTGTTGGTTTTGATATTTGTCCACAACTAATAAGAATTATTCTGCCGTATAAATAACTTATATAACTCATTTATTCAATACAATTTTGACTACTAGTCAATACCCAAAAGCTTGGAAATACGCTAAAATAATTCCTGTACCTAAGGCAATGGATCAGTATCAGCCCATATCGATCTTGCCATTTTTGTCCAAAGCATTCGAACGCATTCTACACAATCAAATTATTCATTACCTAGATGATAAAAAGCTTCTATCAAGCAGGCAATCGGGCTATAGGCCCAAACACAGCTGTGTAACAGTCCTAATCGATGTTGCTGAATATCTAAGAAGAAATCTAGATGATGGGTTTATCATGCTTAGTCTTACTTGACCATTCAAAAGCATTTGATTGTGTTAATCCAGAACAACTTAGAATGGAACTGCAAAACTATTTTAATTTCTCCACAACTGCAACGTCACTTATATACAATTACATGTCCATGCGTACGCAATCTGTTGAAATTGGAAATGAGGTTCCCAAAGCACTTTACGTACAAAATGGTGTGCCGCAGGGGTCAATATTGGGACCCTTACTTTTCTGTTTGTATATAAACGAGCTCCCACATCAACTTAACCGCGTCAATGTACATATTTACGCGGATGATGAGCAAATATATCTGAGTTTTCTCAAAAAACATGTTATCTGATGATATATGAAAACTAAATACTGATTTGCATAAGATTAACGAGTGGGCCTTGGCAAACGAATAAATAGAAGTTCATGCTCATCACAAATCGAATGCAAATACATCATGCGACTATCCTGTATTAATTGGTAACCAGCGTATACAACAAGCATGCAAAACCAAGAACTTGGGTGTAATATTTAATAATAACTTACGATGGAATGATCATATTATTGCTGCGACTGCGAAAATATTTGGCATGGTAAGAACATTGTACAAATCACATATTTATACACCACAAATACTATTACTGCTTGCTAAATCCTATCAAAAATAATAAAGTATAACAAGATTAAGCATTGTGCTCTTATAAAGAGAAAACAAATGTCAAGGTGTAGAGGGCTATGAGAAAAAAATTGTTTTATTTGTCAATTTTTTCCAAAGCAGCTCTGACCAGGAATAAATTTAAAACGGCAATATTCACATAAAACCATAATGAATATTCGTTTTAAAATACACATACGTTTTAATTTAATTTTCTACAATCGTTTTGGTATTGCTTTGTGGGTTTTTATTCAGAAATTTATGAAAAACACAAATGTTATGATATCTTCCGACGCAAACGGCAGTACATTTGAGGGACACGTCGACGCAAACTTTATGATATTTTGTAGGCAGAGTCCTCTGGTGCTTCAGTTTTGCAATAACAAGACTGAATCTTCTTCTCAATTATCTTTGATCCTATTTAATGTCTGTGTTGCTGTATGGTTGTGAATTATTTAGTAGGTGTGATTCCAGAAGTAAAATCTGTCTTGAATGAGCATATAAGTCTACCATAAGATATGTTTATGGCATCAAGAGATATGAGAGTTGTTCGCTTTACTCAAGGTATTGAATTTAAGATTTGATGAAAATTAAAACCCTCATATTACTGCATAACGTTGTATATACCAAAACGACGTCATATTTATACTACAAGATTAAAATGGGACGTAGTAGCCGAAGTATCAGAATGGCAATTTTTCATAAACTCGATCCGTCTCTGGAACTCTTTACCCCCATCGATGCATTTTATTCGCAACGCAACATCTTTTAAAGAAGCTTTATACAGATACTTTTATATCGTGTTGTGTGCGAATACAAATAAATAAGTAAATAATGATAATGATAAAAGAATTACTCGCAATCGTTTGGGCGGTGAGCACTTTTCGACCATATATATATGGTAAACTATTTGTGCTAGCAACAGACCATCAACCATTAGTATGGCTACACTCATAGAAAAAAGTCTAAAAACAGCAGTCGATGTCTGCTGTTATATTTTTGTACTTCAGGGCAAAATGAACAACAATTTATAAAATGTTTAGGTTATAAATTTTCCACCAAAGCATATTTTAGAACCAAAAGTAGTTTTTGTTATATTTTTGCACCGTAATATACTTACAAGCTCCTAAATACGATCAGCAAACATTTTGTTTGCTGTTATGCCTCAATTCGATAAATATTCAGATTTTTGGTCACATACTATAGATATTCATAAAATATTGTTTTAATTATGTTAGGATAGCTCCTAAGTTGACATTTTTATTTGTTTTAGCAAAAATAAAATATGTTTTAGAGTAATCGAGCTTCAAAAATAGTAGGAAATGTTTGCTATTTCAGCAAACAGTGACTGCTGTCCCTTTTTCAGCAGACTTTCTGCTGTTTTAGCAGACTTTTCTGCTGTCCCTACTAACGAATTTCTTTGGGTGTACATACTAAAACAAAGGGTAAGGATATAAATCCAAAACTCCAAAGATGATTACTAAAACTGGGAAAATATAATTTTAAAATCAATTACATTAAAGTTAAGGAAAATAAATAGCGGACTTCATGAGTAGAATAAACAGTACAATCGGAGAAATATTAGCTATAGAAGATACTCAAGACAATCATGATAACTTCAGTACATCCGCCACTATGCATTTACAGGAATGAGATCAAAATGATCATTTTCCCATCATAGCAACAGTAGTCAACAGATTCAAAACGCAAATCATATTAACCGATAATAAAACACAAGATCTTCAATGTATAAACAATATTAAGAAAATTTTCATTAACTCTAATGATATTGAAACCAATTACATGTCTGACTTATTTCGTCAACATATTACTAATGGACGAATATTAACTTTTCCCGAATTGTCTGATCATCTTTACAACAAAGTACAATTAAGACTTATAGAACTTTTTGGAACAAATTCAAAATTCGTTAGATGTAGTTTTATGGCAAAAGATATTGAAAGCGAAGAAGAATTATACAAACAAATCGGCAAATATCATAGAAACGAAACTGGACATTCAGGTATAAATGAGAACTATGAAGGCCTAAAAACACAATTATACTTCAAAAATTTAAAACATTTCATACAAAAATACATAAATAATTGTGACATTTGCAACAAAGCAAAGTACAGTAGGTCGCCAATTAAACCTTTGCAATAACGGAAACCCCTTCAGATTCAAATGAAATTGTCCACATGGACGTTTATACAAATAAAAAGCATAGCTTTCTTACTTTCATTGATAAATTTTTTAAATACGCTACAACATTACACCTAGAAGATACGAACAGTAAAACACTAGTAGAAAAAATCAGAATGTAGTTTTCTCTTAGATCCAAATCGAAGAAATTCGTAACAGACAATGAATTCAACTCAATAAATATAAAGGAATTATTTAGAACAGACATATAGAAGTGCATTTTACCAAACCCAATAATCACACAGAAAATTCTGACATAGAAAGATTACACAGCACATTATCGGAAAAATTTAGAACCTTAATAATGCCATACACTCAGCCACCAAAGAAAGACCCATGGACATATTAGAAGGTATATTAGATAAAAATATTTTATTCAAAAGATTAAAAACCGTGAAAGAAAAAATCGTCACAAAGAGGATCGAAATTGAGAATATATAACACAAACCGATCATGAAGGATATGTAAAAAATTACAAAGCTTTAAGACATAAATACGCACCAAGATACAGAAAACTTCTACTCATAAACCCTTCTAATATTAAACGAAAAACTAAAATTGCAGTTCAATTGGATACTCATATCCCTAACCTTTATGATGATGCTTCTACCAGTAATGGGAATACTAACGATCCAACCAATCAACAATAACAACAAATGGGTATGTCGAAGTAAAACTAGAAGACAACTTATTTTGTACATAATAGTCTTAAAAGAAATTGAAAACACTGTAGAAAACATAGAAACGGGAATAGAACAAACAGAAATATTGTCAAACAATTTCTTTTAATCAGAATTAAATAGTGTCAAAGCCAAATTTCACAATATACAAGTACACAGGACCAAAAGAGGTTTAGCAAACATCCTAGGTTCAGGTTTGACGTGGATAGCTGGCACAATGGATGATGAAGATAGGTCCAACATCGAAACTCACCTTCAAAATATAGATCAAAATAACCACAATCTTATTGAAGGATTTAACAAAACATTCTCATAAATATTAATTTCCATAAAACTATTAAATGCTAAAAAAATACTATATACGATGACAGATCAAAGTATTTAGATAGGCTCAATTCCATCGATAAGATAATAACAACAATGATTTATCTCTAACTTTGTACGTAGACACCCTGCTAAAAATTAAAATTTTATCCGATCAAATTAAACACATCCAAAATTATATAATAGCAGCTAACCATAACATAATGATTAATAATATGTTTACAATACAAGAAATTGAATCCCAAAATTGGTTATAGCAAAATATAAAGAAAATCAAATATTATTTATTTGATTTCCGTAATAAAACTGTATTTTAAAAAATATCATTTATTACTCCAATAAAAGATAAAAACAATTTCGAAATAAATTTTAAGGCACAACAAATAGTATATTATAATGATTGCTAATACCAATATAGTAAAACAAATGATATAAATTTACTGAAGAAATAAAAACACCGAATAAATAATTGAAATCGAGCCAGGATTAATTTGTGCAAAAAACTTGAATAATGCAAAACTATCAAGCAATTGTGACGACAGAAATATTACACTCATGGATGATTATTTGATAAGTTTCAGTAATTGTGAAATACAAATAAATGAATTAACACTTAATAATTATGATATATCGTTTAAATATAGCTTTATCAAAACTCCCGATGTACCATTAAATAAGACCATAAAAACATTAACTTTTCATGAAATAGTACTTCAGGAAAGAAATAATGTAGAACAAATAGAAGAACTAAAGAACCATAAAAAAAATACATTATAGTTTCATAATTTCAAATACTACTATACTCATAGAAAAGTCTGCTAAAAACAGCAGTCGATGTCTGCTGTTATATTTCTGTACTTCAGGGCCTAATGAACAACAATTTATAAAGCATATTTAAGAACCAAAAGTAGTTTTTTTTTGCACTGTAATATACTTACAAGCTCCTAAATACGATCAGCAAACATTTTGTTTGCTGTTATGCCTCAATTTTATAAATATTTAGATTTTTGGTCACATACTATAGATATTCATAAAATATTGTTTTAATTATGTTAGGATAGCTCCTAAGTTGACATTTTTATTTGTTTTAGCCAAATAAAACATATTTTAGTGTAATCTAGCTTCAAAAATAGCAGGAAATGTTTGCTATTTCAGCAAACAGTGACTGCTGTCCCTTTTTCAGCAGACTTTCTGCTGTTTTAGCAGACTTTTCTGCTGTCCCCACTAACAAATTTCTTTGGGTGTATGTTTGTTAATTATTATTATAATAACTACTGTAATTTGCATTAACAAAAAATTTTCTTAATTCAAAATTAATATTCAGGAAAATTTGCCATCATAGGAAGGAGGAGTTACGTCTACCCAGTTGCCAATACCCTCAAACACAACAACAACATCTCCGATAAGAATTAATTTCAAAGAATAACAAAATTGCAAAATAAAAACTATGCCAACCAAGTCATTGAACCATTGTAATTCAAAACCTCATTTCACAATACAAATTAATATTAAAGAATAAAACCCATCACTAAAGTCTTTGAACCTTTGTAATGCAAAACTTCACTTCCACTCACGATACAAATTGTTAATGAATATCGCTTAGCATAAAAATCTGTAATTGAAACCTCCACTCAAAATTCAAAACTGAGCAATATAAAAAAAGCCAAATCAATAATATTTCTAAGTTCTTATACATTAAGATTATAAAAAAAAAAACAAAAAAATAAAGGGCAGTTGATAAAATAAAGTTATTGGACTCGGTTCGACACCAAACTCGCGTGAATCGTGAGTCACGCGAGTTTGGTGTCCGTGTGCGTGAGCGTGATTAGCAAACCAAATGTCGTGCGTGAGTCACAAAAAACAATATCTACGTGAGTAATGAATTCCGCAAAAATACGCTCACGAAAATAATCCCGCTTCCGAACATAAAACGCTTACGAGTTGAATTCATTTACAATTTTAGTGACACCTAGAATGTTAAGAGTTTAATAACGCTCGCAATTTTAATCAAGCTCATATTTTCAGACACACCACTCAGGTAAATTACTCATACAATTATTCGTGTTCGACAACTACCAGATGAATGTCAGGATTACCATTGAATATTCTAGTGTTGCCAACGAATGTTTCAGAACGCTATAAGGGCTGTTTTATTTTAGCACTGGATGCAGCATTTATATGGGCTATCCAGAACATCGTTGCACTGGTGTTCTATCCAGAACATCTCATCAGTGCAAGTCGGGCCGATATTGCCAGATTGTATTTCGATAAAGTGACGGTTCTTTGATTCACAATAGCAATTTATTGTGACTAATTTATACGAAAACCTGAAATTCAAAGTGGTACAGTGTCATAAATAATCGCAGCAGTAAATATTTATTACTAATTGGAGCATTTCATACATTAAAAATTCAAGATTTCACTTCTTTTCTGTGATTGTTTTTAAACAGCTGATGACAGTGTTGCATATTTTTGGATTTGTGCTGGATAAACGATTATTGTGTTTTCTTTTAGTTCTTCACGGCTTAGGTACCCAATGCTAAATGAAAACAGCCCTATATTTGAGGTATATATAGGTGTTTCCATGGTGCCACCGTGGTGCAATGGTTAGCATGCCCGCCTTGCATACACAAGGTCGTCGGTTCGATTCCTGCTTCGACCGAACACCAAAAAAGTTTTTCAACGGTGGATTACCCCACCTCAGTAATGCTGGTGACATTTCTGAGAGTTTCAAAGCTTCTCTAAGTGGTTTCACCGCAATGTGGAACGCCGTTCGGACTCGGCTATAAAAAGGAGGTCCCTTGTCATTGAGCTTAACATGGAATCGGGCAGCACTCAGTGATAAGAGAGAAGTTCACCAATGTGGTATCACAATGGACTGAATAGTCTAAGTGAGCCTGATACATCGGGCTGCCACCTAACCTAACCTAACCTATGGTGCTGCAATCAGTTGTATATCAAACCGCGCGCTAACAACAGCAGTAGTGTTAACGAATTATAAAGTTAATTAGTGAAAAGTCTAAGTCAAGTAAATAAATTAGATTATCGTTATAAAAAAAGTTTTTTAATTATCGGGTAATTACAGTTTGTCAAACAATTCTTTAAAATAAACAATTTTTTTGAATACTTTGACTTTAATTGTTAATAATTGAAAATGTTTAAATTTTTATATAAATTTTTAGCATAATATATTTGTTTATTTATTTTAAAGTTTTAATAGTGGGTGAAAATTATTTTTAGTTGAAAAGTGTGTAAACACACAAAAAATTATCACCAAAATTTTTTCAATTAAACACTTAATTGAATTTGGAAACGGATTCAATTAATATGTTAATTGATTCAATTAATTATTTAATCAAATCCGAATAAAAACCAATTAAAAAATTGATTGATATTAGTTACGTTTCCAATTAAAATATTAATTGATTCAATCAATTTGTTAATCCATTCGGAAATAATTTTCAATTACAAACGTGATTGAAATTTTTTCCGTTTCCAATTACACATGTGATTGATCCAATCACCTTTGTGATTGAAACTGAATAATTTTGAGCAATGGAAAGAGCGAAAAGAGAACAAGAGAATGGGTATTTATTCAACAATGTATGATGGAGAGATCAGTCTGTGGAAGTAACTCGTAACGAACGTTGGGTTTTTGTTTTTCGCGTAAATTGAAAAACATGATTGGCGACATTCTGTCTGCTGCATTCAAAATGTGTGCATAAATATTTTGAACGCAACAACAAATCATAGCAAAGGGTTGAAATAAATAAAGTGTGCAACAACAAACGGCCACGTGGTAAAGGTTTGAAAAAAATATATGACAGAACGCATTTGAAATTACCTGTGTTTGTGTTTTGTGGTATTGTAAAATCTACGTTTATTGAAGGTAAGAAATTGTGAAATGTGAATACCGTTTTCCATTGAAGCCTGTTTACATTATACGGACTAAAATAATATATTTTTTATTCATTTCTTTTAGTGACCAATTTTATTTCGTGAAATTGACCAATCAACTCCATCATTTTATCAAATATATAATAATATGTTTGCAATAAAAAAGTGGGTACCGTATTGATCTTTTAAAATTATACATTTTGTTCACTCCTAGTTTTCTTAAAACCAGGAGCGGTATGGGTTTGTTGGAAGATTCACCTTGAAGTTGCGAAGTAGCGTTGGCATTAAATTGCATTTTTGTTTTACCTGGCTTTTTCAGTTTGAACCCAAGTAGAGAGCAGTATATCTGGTATATAAACTAATGAGCTGAATTATGTAATGGTAAAAAAGTTCTTTCTTTTGGATTTAAAAATATGAAAAATATCCGAAAATAATAAAAATATGTACATATTTTCCATTTATATTTTTTTCTATTTCCAGAATTTGCAAAGTATCATCAATATAATACCAAATATTACATTGCTTTCCCATTATTTTTGTCTTTGATTGGTTCAAATTTTAATAGACGATTATAATGTGTGGAAATTTTGTAAAGGAATTGTTACTAAAATTAAATTACCGAGCTCCTTAATACACCTTTTTATGCTAAAAGACTACAACTGCAAAAGAAGATTATAAATCTGCTACCTGGAACTAAGTATTGAACTTGATATTCTATGCAGGTAATGTTTAACAAAATTAACTTTTAATTGAAGAAAATTAAATTCGAATTATTCTGTTTACTTTCAGAAAAACTAATTTAGCTTACAGGCTGCTGATTTATTGGAAATCTAGGCGCATCTACATATTAGAAGGAGCATGCTAACATGGTTATTATTATAAGGAAGATAATGATTTATATAATTTATTTTTTCACCCTATAGTTGTTATTGATAGTAGTTGTATTTGTAAGTTATGTTAGAACAATACACAAATGACAAGAACCAAATTTATTTGTCTATTGCATAATTCAAAAAATAATAAAATATTAAATATGTTTTATAAGAAACACATATTTTCTTTTATTTCAAAAGAAAAAAAAATAAATACGATTTTGGGGTCGCAATATATAAATTTTTTGATCGAAATTTATAGCCAATTTCAATTAATTATTTAATTGAATGAATCAAATAGTTGATTGATTTTTGTCGCGAAATTAATTAAAATTTTAATTGATTCAATTAAAACTGTGATTGAATTTTATGTTAAAAATCAATCACGTTTTTAATTGATTCAATCACACTATTAATTGATTCCGTGACAAAAGTCAATTAAATTTTTAATTAAAAATCGTGTTGGTTTTCAATCAAAATGGGTGATTGATACTATCATTTTCGTGATTGAAGACATTTCAATTAAAAAAATGATTGAATCCGCGATTTTCGTGATTGAAATCAAAAATTTTTTTTGTGTGAATGAACATATTAATCTTTATGGTGTCAAGAAATAATTTGTTGCATTCTGAAAGGTTTTTAAAAAGAATAGTAGACGATGTAATTGTTTTCAGAAAATTCATCGACAATTTAATACTACATATGTACCCTGCTAATATTTTTTGAATTTGTCGGCGCTTCTGAGAATCCCCACCACGTCGAAAACAGTCATATACGATATCCAAAACTCTTCGCAAAAGCGCCGTCACTATTGAGAAGTTGTACCACGCCAAGTTACTACAAAAAAGTATCGCATGAGTGCAATTATTAGGTGCCTTTTTAGATAAATTTAGAACGACGGCATTAAGAGACCCTTCAAACTATCACAAAAAGTGCATTTTAAGATAGTTGTAAAAGAATCATTGTGGTCAAGTAAAACACGATTGTTTAGATGTTTATTAATTTGATTAAACATTTAAAAATTCGTATAAATATAACATTTATACGACTACACACAAAACATTATTACCGCACAGATAAAAATAAGTTTCAGAACGAATAACTTGGAAAACCAATAACAAAATTTGTTAATTTTCCTGCAACAAACTAATTTGTACTTTTAATAACCATTATTACAAAAAAGTTGTTAGCATTCGTTACAATCAGAAGGCAACAAATAATTTGTGTTCTCAATAACATAATTTGTAAGTAAGTTGTTGAATGTTACGTTTAATCCTCAACAAATATTTTTGAATTTGAACAAAAAAAATTGTATGTGGTTTGCTCAATGACCTGTAACATTTATTGGTGTATTGACAAAAAATTAAATTGAAATTAAAATTGACAGAATTATGCTATGAATTGCACAAAAATTGCAAAATTGTCGGAACAATTTTGGAGATATTTTGTTAAGTACACACAGAGAAGCAATATGACCAAAATGTTATTTTTGGAGGGGAACATGTAATATTTTTGGGTCGAAAATCCTATACTCAGTTTTGTAAATGTATGAGATTTTAAATTTGAGTAGTCCAGGGTCTAGCAGGCATTTTCAATTAATCACTTAATTGAATTTGGAAACGGATTCAATTAATATGTTAATTGATTCAATTAATTATTTAATCAAATCCGAATAAAAACCAATTAAACAATGATTGATATTTGTTACGTTTACAATTAAAATATTAATTGATTCAATCAAATTGTTAATCAATTCGGAAATAATTTTCAATTTCAAAAGTGATTGAAAATTTTTCAGATTGACACCCTGTTAGTTTTAAGTATAATGAATTGTAAAATACACCCCTGCAATTTATAACGTAGTATGAAAAGATTGAAAATGACATTTAACTGAACGAATTTCTTACACTTACACTCTCTCAAATACCCGAAGGTACGAATACCCCCGCCAATAAATTGATTTTTAATTTATTTTGTAAAAACCAAAAGCTAATTGCGTTTTTATTTGCTTTCCCCCTCATTGATAAATTATTTTATTTAATTCCCCGCCTTTTCATTGGTCCTTCGAACCGGATAAAACCGCCCGAGATTCAAAATAAAATAATTTATCATTGAGCTTCTCTTTTTAGAGCCCGAAAATCCCTTGGATATTTTTGTTATTTTTACCCCCTAAACTATTGGCCATTACCTTTGTTTTCCCCTAAAATAATCATCACACCAAGGTAAGGTTGTTGACATTTATTAGTGGTGAAACTAAAGTAAACAAGAGTGCAAGAATGTCAATAATATAAAAGAAATAATAAATACAAAGTCACTCTTTCGTTTGCCTGTGTGTTGTTGTATTTTCATTTGCCCATAAGCTTTGATTTCTAACAATCAAACGAAAACAACAGCTTGCATTATTACCCCCACTCCCGTCTCTCTTATCAAATAGTTTGGTTGACTGTTATATGTACATACGTGTGTTTGTTACATTCAATTGTACTACATGTTGCATTGCATGTTCGAGTGAGTTGTAGCAGAACATTGCACAGTGGGCCCGATAGGAACAAAAGTTGTTCATTAAATAATTTTGAAAATTATTTTACATTGAAAAATAAATATTAAAATTAATTATTTAAATTGATTAATTATTGAAAAATATTGCAAGTAAAAGGCAATTGTGACTGTTTCGTATAATAAAAAATAGTGATATCGAACTAACCCCGTAGTTTTCCCGTTTGAAATATTTTTGATTCTTGCACATTGTATCATATACTAATACGTAGTTTTGTTGCACAGTGGCGTTGGTAAGACCAAATTGGAATATTTTTTAATTTATGACAAATATTCAAAAACATTAAATATTTGTTTATTGCCAATAATAAATAAATTTCGTCGCTTTTTTGAATCCCATTTACGTTTGTTGGTGGAATTGTGTTCTACAACCCCGTTTTTTATTCCGAATTATTTTTACTCGAAATTTGAATATTATCGAAAGTGATGTCTGATATCAAGAATTTGATTAAAAGCGCGGACCGCTAAAGTGATTTGGATATATTCGTGACTTCTCTCAAAGCGGATGATCACACCGTCCACAGCCTCAATATTCATATGCAGGAAATTTTTCGACTTTTGGAGAATTTCCGTGAAATTTATGAGGAATTGTGTGACACAATGGGTTCTAGTGACGATATTGCCCAAGTTAAGGCAAAATATATCGCAACATATAAGACGTATGTGCGCGGACTAGCCCTTATTGAGTCTTTAATTGAAAAGCTCAATGCGAAGAAGAAGTCTTTTAGTTCATCCCTTCCAATTCACCTTCCCCTTGTGATACTGAGATTTTTTCTGGTGATTATAAATCTTGGCCCACGTTCAGAGATATGTTCTCTGCCATATATAAAGATAATGAACACATCAGTAACATTCAGAAAATGTATTATCTGATGCAAAAGACGGAAGGTGAAGCCCGTGATATTATAAAGACATGCCCTATTAAAAGGTGATACGGTCAAAATTTGGTCAAGGGAAAACGCGTGTAAATCGGTGAAATCGTTTATTTAAAAAATCAATTTAAATTTCTTTTTCAAGTTAAATTAGTATAAAATTCAGGAAAAATATTCAGTTAGGCTTTCGCTTTTCCAAATCCGAATTGCCGGGCCTCACGCTTGACACCTGCCATCAGATTTTGTACAGCCACCTTGTCCACCTTCTTCGCCGCAGAAAGCCAGTTTGCCTTGAACTGCTGCTCGTCCTTAGCAGTTTTTTTGGTCTTCTTTCTCTTGACAATAGCCCAGTATTTCTCAATTGGGCGGAGCTCTGGCATGTTGGGAGGGTTCTTGTCCTTGGGAACCACCTGCACGTTGTTGGCGGCGTACCACTCCATGGCCTTTTTACCGTAATGGCAAGATGCCAAATCTGGCCAAAACAGTACGGAACAACCGTGTTTCTTCAGGAAAGGCAGCAGACGTTTATTCAAACACTCTTTCACGTAAATTTCTTGGTTGACAGTCCCGGAAGCTATGAAAATGCTGCTTTTCAAGCCACAGGTACAGATGGCTTGCCAAACCAGATATTTCTTTGCGAATGTTGACAGTTTTATGTGCTTGAAAATATCTGCTACCTTTCCCCTTCCTTTTTCCGTATAAAACTCCTGTCCCGGAAGCTGCTTGTAGTCGGCTTTGACGTAGGTTTCGTCGTCCATTACCACGCAGTCAAACTTCGTCAGCATCGTCGTGTACAGCCTCCGGGATCGCGCTTTGGCCGTCGTATTTTGTTTATCATCGCGATTTGGAGTCACTACCTTCTTGTAAGTCGATAGTCCGGCTCGTTTTTTGGCTCGATGCACGGTTGTAGACGATACACCCAGCTTATTTGCGGCATCTCGGAGAGAGAGGTTAGGGTTTCGCTTGAAACTACCGGCAACTCTCTTTGTCGTCTCAGCGGCTTCCGGTTTTCGATTTCCCCCCGATCCAGACTTCCTGGCTGTCGACAAACGTTCCCCAAACACTTTAATTACATTTGTAACGGTTGGTTTGGCAACTTTTAGCGTTTTTGCCAGCTTTGCGTGCGAGTAGCTCGGATTTTCGCGATGCGCGAGCAAAATTTTGATACGCTGTTCTTCTTGCTTGGACGGCATTTTGGAGCAAAATAGGAGCAACATTCTACACACACACACACCTTCAAAATGAGGGGTGTTCAGGTTTTTTAAATGCAAAATTGAAAGAAATACGTCAAGTTTATATTGACCAAATTTTGACCGTATCACCCTTTACTAATGAGGGTTTTCAGATGGCTTGACAAAATTTAGTCGACCGTTATGAGAACAAAAGGGTTCTTGTAAACGCCCAACTCAAGATTTTATTCAGTTTTGCACCCGTTTTTAAAGGAATCTGGTCCCCCTATTAAGCAATTGCTGCGTACTATGAGCGACTGCATAACTAATTTGTCTCTGTGGGCATTGATACGAAGAATTGGGACGTTATATTTGTTTTCATATGTTCCACCCGTCTTCCTGAAGTTACCCTAGGACACTGGGGGCAATCTCATGGGTGGAGTTCTGACCTACCTAAATGGGAAACAATAGATAAGTTTTTGACTGCTCGGTATCAGACCCTTGAGTCCGTCTTTGACATTAAAGGCGCCCATAATATTTCGACATCTGGTCCGAGTTATGTTAAAAAACCTACTAGCCCAAAGCGAAAGTCAAGTACTAATAGTAACGGTAACAGAAGTTTTAAGAGCTTCGCTACGACTGTACCATCTAAACCTCAGCAGAAATGCCCTCTTTGTTCCGAATCGCATCCCCATCGATTATGCGAAGAATTTCCGTTAAATGTCCGTTAACAATCGATTGGAAACCGTCAAACGACTCAAATGTTGCACAAATTGTCTAGCATCGTCGCATACTTTTAGCAATTGTAAGAGCTCGAATATATGTTTCTTCTGCAAACAGAGACATCATTCTCACTTGCATAGAAGGGGATCTTCAGCACAAGTAAGTCGAGATTCGGGCTCACGACCTGGAATGATCCGCGAGATGGGAAATCCAGCCCGATCAGCTTCTGACGATGTTCCTTCTACATCAGAGGCTGCCCGTTCGTTGCAAACTTTTGCAACTGCTATGGAAACATCACAGTTTTCTACAGTTCTTTTAGGAACTACTGTGGTAGATTTGTGTTGTCATGGCGTAAAGTGTTCGTAAAGTGTTTGATCGATCCTGCCTCGCAAGCAACTTTCATTTCACGAAAGTTGCAGAGGAAACTTGCTTTGCCGATATTCCCAGTTACTTCTGCGAATTTTGTTGGCCTAAACGGCACGATATCGGCAAAGTCTACTAATGTTTGTAGGATCTCATTGTGCTCCCCTATTGACCTAACTTTTGAGCTGTCGACAGATGTTGACAAATTGACTGGTCGTTTGCCAACTTATTCATTGTCCCAGCTATTAGATGTAAACCTGCCCGAAATCACGATGTGTAGTCTAAAATGTTCTCATATGGACCTTTTACTGGGTGGTGACATATATTTTCGGATAATGCATACTGATGTTCATAAGCAGCCTTATGGTGATCTTATTGCCCAGAAATCAGTTTTCGGTTGGATCGTGACTGGCAAAGTCACCCAAACCAAGCCCCTACAGTCGGTGGTATCATTTTACAATCACATGGAGTTGAATGATCAACTTGCTAGGTTTTGGGAAATCGAAGATGTACCGAAAGTACGCACTATGTCAGAAGAGGATAGATGGTGTGAAGAATTATACCTTCGAAAGAATTATCGTAATGATAATGGTCGATATGTTGTTTCACTGCCTTTTAAGCGTGAATACCCCAATGATTTGCAACTTGGTTTGTCCGAAATAATGCCATTTTTCAATTTAAGCTAAATGAGTCGCGGTTAATGAGATATCCCGAGCTGAAGATTCAGTATGACAGGGTACTACAAGAGTACGCTGATTTGGGACATATGGTCATGGTTGATGAGAATAAGGTAAATTCTTCTGATACTGTGTATTATTTACTAGAGGTGTGCAAGTTAAGGTATGCTACCCCATACCTGTAATATTTTTTTATGTTTGATTTTTAAAGGGTGATTTGTTAAGAGCTTGATAACTTTTTAAAAAAAAAAAACGCATAAAATTTGCAAAATCTCATCGGTTCTTTATTTGAAACGTTAGATTGGTCCATGACATTTACTTTTTGAAGATAATTTCATTTAAATGTTGACCGCGGCTGCGTCTTAGGTGGTCCATTCGGAAAGTCCAATTTTGGGCAACTTTTTCGAGCATTTCGGCCGGAATAGCCCGAATTTCTTCGGAAATGTTGTCTTCCAAAGCTGGAATAGTTGCTGGCTTATTTCTGTAGACTTTAGACTTGACGTAGCCCCACAAAAAATAGTCTAAAGGCGTCAAATCGCATGATCTTGGTGGCCAACTTACCGGTCCATTTCTTGAGATGAATTGTTCTCCGAAGTTTTCCCTCAAAATGGCCATAGAATCGCGAGCTGTGTGGCATGTAGCGCCATCTTGTTGAAACCACATGTCAACCAAGTTCAGTTCTTCCATTTTTGGTAACAAAAAGTTTGTTAGCATCGAACGATAGCGATCGCCATTCACCGTAACGTTGCGTCCAACAGCATCTTTGAAAAAATACGGTCCAATGATTCCACCAGCGTACAAACCACACCAAACAGTGCATTTTTCGGGATGCATGGGCAGTTCTTGAACGGCTTCTGGTTGCTCTTCACTCCAAATGCGGCAATTTTGCTTATTTACGTAGCCATTCAACCAGAAATGAGCCTCATCGCTGAACAAAATTTGTCGATAAAAAAGCGGATTTTCTGCCAACTTTTCTAGGGCCCATTCACTGAAAATTCGACGTTGTGGCTCGTTAGTAAGTCTATTCATGATGAAATGTCAAAGCATACTGAGCATCTTTCTCTTTGACACCATGTCTGAAATCCCACGTGATCTGTCAAATACTAATGCATGAAAATCCTAACCTCAAAAGAATCACCCTTTACATGCGCTGTTATTAAACGCTGAATCAACGGTTAGCCAAATTGTAAACCGATACTCTATATATCGTGACGGCATGGGAACATAATTTAGCTGTCGTTGCGTCTATGATAATATTGGAAAATAAATGAAAAGTGATGGTTGTAGATTTTAAGTTTTTAGTTTAAGTCTAGCAGTCTTAAGCATAAGATACAAAATGAATAAATAAATGAAATAAAAACTAAAATATATTTTTTTCTTTCATACTATATGAAAGACATTAATTGGGGGCTCAACCGGGATGATGCCCTATCGTTGAAAAATATCCTGAAAATGTAAAAGTAAGGATAACGGTAGTGGTAACAAAAATAAGTATCTTTACAAAAAAGAGAAAAAGGTGAAAAATTGTAAGAACAATATCCTGAAAATTTAAAAGTAAGGATAACCATAATGGTAATAAAAAAATAAGTATCCTTACAAAAAGAAGAAAAAAGAAGTGAACAATTGTAAAAAGAAAAATTATCCCTTCAAAAAACTTGAAATAACGTGTTAAAAAAAAACAATTTTGAATTCCCCCTTAAATGATATTTTATTTTCCGTCTCACAAAATAGTTTGCCTGATGCATTGGCAAAAGCTCAAGAACTAGAAGCTAATAAAACTCGTGCAAATTTCGCGCTTCAGTTCAGTAAACCCCATTTTAACCATTTTAAGACACAAAATAATTTACGTTTTCCGAATCATGGTCGAAAGGATCAAAATTTTCAATTTAACAATCGCCAATCAGAGCAAAAACCTGAACCCATGGAAATAGGTAGTTCAGTAAATATCGTAGAAATCCAAAATATAATCGTAACAATGAAACACACCAAAAGCAAGAAATACCTTTTTACTATAACAATAGATTCCCACAAACACAACAAAATAATTTTAATGTGAATACAATTAAAAGACCAATAAGCAATAGTGCTCAAAATAGCTTTCAACCAAAATACAAGGCAAAAAGAATAAATAACCTTCATGAGTAATCTTTTTTAGAAGTAGGTCGGGATTGCCCTACATATATAGGACATCCTCAACAGGACGGAACCTCCGAATTTTAATTGACAGCGGCGCAACAATCTGCTATTGCAAACCTGGAGTTTTAACAAACAGACAGGACCTACACTCATAGAAAAAAGTCTGCTAAAAACAGCAGTCGATGTCTGCTGTTATATTTTTGTACTTCAGGGCCAAGTGAACAACAATTTATAAAATTTTTAGGTTATAAATTTTTCCCCAAAGCATATTTAAGAACCAAAAGTAGTTTTTGGTATATTTTTGCACTGTAATATACCTACAAGCTCCTAAATACGATCAGCAAACATTTTGTTTGCTGTTATGCTTCAGTTCGATAAATATTCTGATTTTTGTTCAAATACTCTAGATATTCATAAAATATTGTTTTAATTATGTTAGGATAGCTCCTAAGTTGACTTTTGTATTTGTTTTAGCCAAAATAAAACAGGTTTTAGTGTAATCGAGCTTCAAAAATAGCAGGAAATGTTTGCTATTTCAGCAAACAGTGATTGCTGTCCCTTTTTCAGCAGACTTTCTGCTGTTTTAGCAGACTTTTCTGCTGTCCCTACTAACAAATTTCTTTGGGTGTAGTTATTAAGAAGAGGGTAAAAACCATTAATGGTTTTACCATCATTGAACATGTTTATGATGCGATAGCATTTGGTCTTAAAGAGCGATTCTATGAAATATCAAACTTAGAAGCTGATATTCTTATAGGTTATAATTTTATGAAAAGGGCCAACATTATATTGGATTTTAAAGAAGGAATTTTTATTTGTGGTGAACACCGCGAAAAAATTATAAATTGTGAACCAAGTGCAAGCGAAAATTTAAGTGAAAATACAAGCGAAAATGATTTTTCTAATGAAAAATGAAAGAAAAGAATCAATAAACGTTTTAAGAAGGAACGTTATACGTTATATAGAAAAACTACATTCAAGTAAAGATATGAATTTGCCATTTAGAACAGATATTAGAGCGGAGATCAGAACAATTGTTGAAGCGCCAATATGGAGCAAGCAATATCCTTATCCACTTTCCGCTAATAGTTTTGTTAATAATGAAGTAAAACGGTTACTAGAGGACGGTATTATTCGTCCAAGTAAAAGTCCTTATAATTCCCCGATATGGGTAGTGCCAAAGAAAGGAACAAAAACGGAACACCAAAATTGCGTATGGTAATAGATTATAAAAAACTAAATGAACAAACAGTTTCTGATAAGTATCCGATTCCAGACTGTAATGTCATATTGTCGAATTTAGTATTTAGTACAGCAAAATATTTTTCTACTTTAGATTTAAAATCAGGATTCCATCAGATTTTGATTAGAGAACAGGACATAGAGAAAACCGCTTTTTCCGTCAACAACGGGAAATGTGAGTTTATCATATTACCGTTTGGGCTTAAAAACAGTCCATGTATGATATCCTGCGAGAATTTATAGGGATGATATCCTGCGAGAATTTATAGGGAAAATATGTCATGTTTATATAGATGACATAATTGTATACTCCTCATATCTAAAGGAACATTTTGAACACTTGAATATAATTATAAATAAACTTAAGGAATCTAATATGAAAATCTCCTTGGAAAAATCGAAGTTTTATGAGAAAGAAGTAGAATTTTTAGCCTATGTAGTTGCGCAGAACATAATAAAAACAGATCCAAAGAAAATAGAAACAATAAATGAATATCCTTTACCAAAAACACTAAGGCAACTCCCAAGTTTCCTTGGAATGCTAGGATATTATCGAAAGTTTATTAAGAATTATGCGAACATAGCAAAACCGCTGCCAAAATATTTATCTGGTGAAAATGGAAAGGTATTGCAACATATGTCAAAGAAAATTGAAATTAATATAGACGGACAAGGTGTGTTAACTTTTGAAAAATTAAAAAAAAATACTTTCCGAACAAGTAGAAAAAGTGCAACCTGATTTTAATAATACATTTGTCCTAACCACCGATGCCTCTAATGAAGCAGTAGGTGCTGTTCTTAGCCAAGACGGTAAACCGATTACATTTATATCAAAAACTTTAAATTCAACCGAACGGAACTATGCGACTAATGAAAAAGAGCTTTATGCCATTGTTTGGGCTTTAAAGAATTTAAGAAATTATTTATATGGTAGTTCAAATATAGAAATTCATACAGATCACCAACCGTTAACTTTTGCCGTGTCCACTCGAAAACCCAATGCAAAAATAAAAAGATGGCGTTCCTTTATTGAAGAATTTTCGCCAAAAATGATTTATAAACCAGGTGTTACCAACGTGGTAGCCGACGCTCTTTCGCGACAATATTTAAATAATATTTCGGACGAAGACTCTTTGCAGGACACCCAACATTCTACAGAAAGTAGTGATAATTTTAACATCCCCGAAACATCAAAACCTTTAAATGAATTTAAGCAACAAATTTTGCTAAGCAAGTCAAATTTTTCATTACATGAAATGACAGTAAACTTCGGAAGGACTCGTCATATTATTGAATAGGGAAAATCTAAAATCCATTCTTTTGCAATATATCAACCCAAATTTAGTGGCAGCGATACACTGTATATCGGAAGATTTATATGATTTTAAAGAAACTGTAAAGGGCGTTGGCGATGGTGGTGAACGTACTTTTAATCCACACTGTGCTCGCTTCAAATTTATTATTATTTACTTCATTCATGTTTAGCTGTCTATTTGTTATATTATATTTCTCGTTGTGTATAACACATTGCTCTCATTCATAAATATAACACTTTGTTCTCATTCATAATTATACTCATTGCTCTTGTCACTTTAATAATCTCACGTAGAATGATTCTCAATGAGTATTGTTATTGTTGTTTTTTATATTACTTTACTAATATGAATATGTTGTTGTTACTTTCAAAAACTGTTAATATCAATGAATGTAAACCTATGAATGAAAAAGAGTAAGCTTAAGCAATACGTTATACGTATGTAGAAAATATGAATGACTTTGAAATATCATTGATAAAATAATGAATGAAGTACCGCTTTAAATTTGGTACACTAGAATTGAACAATGAAATCAAAAATCACTTTAGCTTCACCCATTGATGGAAACAAGTGAACACTCGCGAATAAAGTCTTCAACAAATTGTAAATAAATCTACCTTATGGTGTAATAAAATTCAAACTCAACATTTGTTTTATTCCTCACCATAAGTGTTGGTCCTTCTGGAACCGGATCATCCAGTCATTTAATAAAATCTGGAATTTCACAACTATCAAAATCGAAAAACGAAGTTATTGTGCAAATTAAAGTAAAAAATAACACATCATGTCGGAAGAAATGAATTCCTTGACGATGACCAGAGGTCGCTTGAAAGGCTCAATTACTCGTGCTTTGGCGTTTGCTCAGGTTCCATCCGCAGAAACAACTTTCGATGATGTGGTTAGCCGCTTGGAGCGTTTGGAAGAGGTTTGGCAAGCGTTTGTAAAATTAACAGACGATTTATACAAATTCAAAGATGTGGAAAATTTTGCTGACCCGGAGGCTGATTTTGCAAGCTACGAAGAGAAATACCTTTCAGCGCGTGGTAAACTGTATGCTTTAAAATCACAATATGCTCCTGCTTTGAATGAAAGTACAGCCAACTCGGGAGCAATAGCAAAGTTGGCAGATCAACAGGCTGAATTTTTGGAAAAACTTTCAACGACTAGCCATCCTAAAGAAAATGATTTACCTCGCATAAATATTCCATTTTTTACAGGGACATACAAAGATTGGTCAAGTTTTAAAGATCTTTTTGAGAGCGCTATAGGATCAAAAGGAATATCAAATATTCAAAGTTTCATTACCTGAAGTCGCTACTCAAAGAAGATGCCGCAAGATTAATACAACATATTCCGGTTACCGAAACTGCTTTTCAAACAACTTGGACAAGGCTCAATGATAGGTATGATCGCCCTAAGCAAATTGTTACTTCTTTCATAGAAGCATTTATGGCCCTACCATCAATATCGACGGAAAATGCTGCAATCATGAGAAAAATATCTGACGGGGCAAATGAAATAATTCGTGGTCTTGATGCTATAGGTAAAGATGAAAGAGATTGGTGGTTAATCTATTTATTGTTATCTAAACTTGATCCTGAATCAAAGAGCAAGTGGATTCGTGAGAGTCGAGATAATCCACTTCCTACCATTAACTATTTTTTTGAATTCTTAGACAATCGCTGCGAAGAGGTTGAATTGTGTGCAAAGAAACAGGCCCATCAATCCAAGCACAGTCATTCAGGCAAGTCACAAGGTAACCATACAAAATGTCTGGTGAGTACTAAAGCAAAACCCAGCTGTTTATTGTGCAAGTCTCCCGACCATTCAATCTTTACAAGTCCCACATTTCTGCAAAAAGATATTAATGAGCGCCGTCACTTCGTAAAAGAATCTGCACTATGTTATAATTGTCTCAGACAGGGTCATGCGGTTTCCAACTGTGCATCAAAAGGTAGATGCAAGCAATGTCATCGAAGACATCATTCACTCCTACATCTTCCGAGTAACGAACATGAACCTACATATTTACCCGGTCAAGTTTCGGAGCCTTCACCCCCTGAATCACCGTCTTCTTCTAATAATACAACTAGTGCCAATATTCAGTGGTCCACTACCGCTAACGTTGCATGTCCCATTTCTTTACCTTCACTTCCATCTAGTAGTAAACATTGTACGTCAGACAAAGAATTTATCATGCCCACTGCTTCTATTTATGTCAGAGATCGTTTTGGAAAGTTTATAACATGTCGAGCTTTATTAGATACCGCTTCAAAGCTATCTTTTATCACTGAGAGTTGTGCTCAACGTCTAGGCCTTCAAAGATATCCCTCAAAAATAATTGTAAATGGTATTTCATCAATTAAAGCCGAGACAACTCAAATATTCGTACGTTCACGCATCTCTGAGCAATCGATTAACGCCAAGGTACATGTTCTGCCTAAAATAACTGCATCTCTTCCTTGCTACAGCTTTGAAAATAAGATCAAAAATCAACTTATGGATTTGCCTCTTGCTGACCCCATATACAACATTTCGTCACAGATTGATATTTTATTTGGCCTGGAACATATTTGGAACATTTTCACATTCAACAAACGTATTGATTCACAGGGCAATACTATTGCAATTTCAACAAGTTTTGGATGGGTTGTAACTTGTGCTGAGACAGAGCAAATTTACAACCAAACTACTACACTTGTTACCACCGTGGATATTGATCGTTGCCTTCGAAGCTTTTGGGAACTAGAAGAAACTGAACACCATACTAAAGCCGATCCAGATGACATTTTTGTAGAGACGCACTTTCAAACCACTCACTCGCGTGCAAGTGATGGTAAGTACGTAGTTCAGTTGCCTTTTAAAAATGAAAACCCAATATTTGGAAATACACTAAATGGTGCGCTATCTCGATTCTATGCTGTCGAAAGAAGGCTTCAACGAAATCCAGCAATTCGAGATAAGTATATTGGTTTTATGCGAGATTATGAAAAATTGGGACATATTCGTAAACTCAAACCTCATGAGATTAATGTTACTGATGGTAGAGTTTTTTATCTACCCCATCATCCAGTTTTGGGAGAAAAAATTAGAGTCGTGTTTGATGGCTCATTTCAAGATTCCAACGGTGTATCGCTTAATAATAACTTGCACATTGGGCCAAGTATACAACGGGACTTATTTGCTGTTTGTTTGAGATTTCGTTTCCACAGGTATGTTTTCTCAGCCGACATAGTAAAAATGTTCAGACAAATATGGATATCTGAACATCACAAAAATTATCAACGTATTGTATGGAGAGAGTCGCCGTTACACGAGGTACAACATTACATTTTATGCACGGTTACATATGGCACATCTTGTGCGCCATATCTTTCAGTACGAGTGTTGGAGCAGTTAGCCTATGATTATAAATCCAAGTTCCCCATTCCATCGAAGGTGGTGATGGAGGACTTTTATGTAGATGATGTTATTACCGGGGCACAAACGGAAGAAGAAATCGTTTTCATACGTGACAATTTGGTAGATCTACTAGCCCAAGCAGGCCTGGAACTAAGGAAATGGGTTTTAAATTGCGTGAGTATATCAGATAGTACACAAGATCAATTGTTTTTTGCAGCTCCCGAAAAGGATGTAAAAAAGGTGCTCGGTATTTTTTGGAGACCATCGTCAGATCAACTGGGGTATCATATAGAACTCAACAAAAATCCAGTCGCAACAAAAAGGCAGGTACTATCTGATGTATCACGTATATTTGATCCCATGGGTTTATTATCTCCTGTGGTAATACAATTTAAAATTCTACTAAGAGAACTATGGTCACACAAGCTATCGTGGGATGAAACACTTCCTGAAAATCTTACACGTCAATGGACTACATTTCGACAAGATTTAATTTCTATTCAAGATTTTACACTTCCACGATACATTTTGAATGATGTTACAAAATTGGAGCTGCATGGTTTCTCGGATGCTTCCATACACGCATACTCTGCCGCAGTTTATTGTCGATTCGTAGACGACACTGGTCATACTCATGTCAAACTCATTGCTGCTAAAACAAGGGTAGCTCCCATCAAACAAAAATCGTTGCCGTGTCTTGAATTATGCGGAGCTCTTATTTTATCTCGTCTACTCAAAAGAATAAAAGAAGCCTTGCCACACAAATCAATTGATATACGAGCTTGGTGTGATTCAACAATTGTTTTGTGTTGGCTATCTCAACCACCCATTAAGTTAAAGACATTCGAAGCCAACAGAACATCAGAAATATTGGAAATATTGCCTCGGAAGTTTTGGAATCATGTTGCCTCTAAAGAAAATCCGGCCGACTGTGCCTCAAGAGGGATGCCTGTATCAACACTTCGTTCCTTTGATCTTTGGTGGAAGGGCCCACAATGGCTGAGGGACCCATTCCAAATCAGTAATATGAATAACTGTTCTAATTCATTTGATGTAATTACAGATCCTGACGCACTTTCTGCCTTTAAACTTTCTTCAAAAGTTCTGGTCTCAACAGTGAATGACTATAATTCACTACATGAATTGGTACACCGCATTTCGAAATGGAATAAACTAATACGTGTCGTAGCCTACTAATACGTGTCGTAGCCTACATCTTCACTAGATATCCACACCAAATAAAATCGCCAAATATTTCGTTCAACAACTTTAAACACACCGAACTAATTCTGACAAAGTATGCCCAAGATGCCTTTAGCGAAGAGCGCACGATATTACAAAGTAAACGCCTAGTAAGTACAACATATTCATTAGCAAAACTACACCCCTTCATAGACGGCAGCGGCTGGTTACGGGTAGGTGAGCGCCTACGTAACTCAGAACTAGACAATGCTTCAAAATATCCAATAATCCTGCCAAAATGTAGCCGAATAACTAAATTGATTTTACAAAACCTTCATGAGAAAAACCTGCATCCCGGAGTATCGGCCTTGTTTGTTATTGCCCGTCAAACCTATTGGATTATTGGTGCAAGAAATCTGATTCGAAATCCGACTCATAATTGCCTCAAATGTTTTCGACAACGACAAATTAATACACAACAGTTAATGGCAGATTTACCATCCATCCGGGTACGTCAAGCGTTTCCCTTTGAAAATACTGGTTGCGACTATGCAGGCCCAATAATTTTAAAACAATACTCAGGACGAAATGCAAAGAAATCTAAAGGGTATATCTGTTTATTTGTATGCCTAGTCACCTCCGCCATACATTTGGAACTCGCCACCGATTTAAGCACCGATTGTTTTATTGCCGCTTTAAAAAGATTTATATCGCGAAGAGGAAAATGTAAAAAAATCTTTAGTGACAATGGAAGAAATTTTCTTGGGGCATATCGAGAATTAAACGAGATGCACAAAGTAATTTTGTCGCAAACTCATAACGAAATTGTCTCCGCATCTTTAGCCGAAGACGGTATACAATGGAGGTTTATTCCTCCATTTGCACCCCACTGGGGTGGAATGTGGGAGTCGGCGGTTCGATCGGTTAAGTTGCATCTTAAACGAGTTATTGGAAATACAGAATTAACATTCGAGCAGATGCACACTCTATTGGCTCAGGTGGAAGACGTAATTAATTCAAGACCCTTAGGCACTGTTAAAACGCAAAAACTTCCCATAATCTGAAACTACGTTTCAGGGGGGCCGGGATAGTGGTGAACGTACTTTTAATCCACACTGTGCTCGCTTCAAATTATTTATTATATTATTATTTACTTCATTCATGTTTAGCTGTCTATTTGTTATATTATATTTCTCGTTGTGTATAACACATTGCTCTCATTCATAAATATAACACTTTGTTCTCATTCATCACTTTAATAATCTCACGTAGAATGATTCTCAATGAGTATTGTTATTGTTGTTTTTTATATTACTTTACTAATATGAATATGTTGCTGTTGCTTTCAAAAACTGTTATCAATGAATGTAAACCTATGAATGAAAAAGAGTAAGCTTAAGCAATACTTTATACGTATGTAGAAAATATGAATGACTTTGAAATATCATTGATAAAATAATAAATGAAGTACCGCTTTAAATTTGGTACACTAGAATTGAACAATGAAATCAAAAATCACTTTAGCTTCGCCCATTGATGGAAACAAGTGAACACTCGCGAATAAAGTCTTCAACAAAGTGTAAATAAATCTACCTTATGGTGTAATAAAATTCAAACTCAACATTTGTTTTATTCCTCACCATAAGTGTTGGTCCTTCTGGAACCGGATCATCCAGTCATTTAATAAAATCTGGAATTTCACAACTATCAAAATCGAAAAACGAAGTTATTGTGCAAATTAAAGTAAAAAATAACACATCATGTCGGAAGAACTGAATTCCTTGACGATGACCAGAGGTCGCTTGAAAGGCTCAATTACTCGTGCTTTGGCGTTTGCTCAGGTTCCATCCGCAGAAACAACTTTCGATGATGTGGTTAGCCGCTTGGAGCGTTTGGAAGAGGTTTGGCAAGCGTTTGTAAAATTAACAGACGATTTATACAAATTCAAAGATGTGGAAAATTTTGCTGACCCGGAGGCTGATTTTGCAAGCTACGAAGAGAAATACCTTTCAGCGCGTGGTAAACTGTATGCTTTAAAATCACAATATGCTCCTGCTTTGAATGAAAGTACAGCCAACTCGGGAGCAATAGCAAAGTTGGCAGATCAACAGGCTGAATTTTTGGAAAACCTTTCAACGACTAGCCATCCTAAAGAAAATGATTTACCTCGCATAAATATTCCATTTTTTACAGGGACATACAAAGATTGGTCAAGTTTTAAAGATCTTTTTGAGAGCGCTATAGGATCAAAAGGAATATCAAATATTCAAAAGTTTCATTACCTGAAGTCGCTACTCAAAGAAGATGCCGCAAGATTAATACAACATATTCCGGTTACCGAAACTGCTTTTCAAACAACTTGGACAAGGCTCAATGATAGGTATGATCGCCCTAAGCAAATTGTTACTTCTTTCATAGAAGCATTTATGGCCCTACCATCAATATCGACGGAAAATGCTGCAATCATGAGAAAAATATCTGACGGGGCAAATGAAATAATTCGTGGTCTTGATGCTATAGGTAAAGATGAAAGAGATTGGTGGTTAATCTATTTATTGTTATCTAAACTTGATCCTGAATCAAAGAGCAAGTGGATTCGTGAGAGTCGAGATAATCCACTTCCTACCATTAACGATTTTTTTGAATTCTTAGACAATCGCTGCGAAGAGGTTGAATTGTGTGCAAAGAAACAGGCCCATCAATCCAAGCACAGTCATTCAGGCAAGTCACAAGGTAACCATACAAAATGTCTGGTGAGTACTAAAGCAAAACCCAGCTGTTTATTGTGCAAGTCTCCCGACCATTCAATCTTTACAAGTCCCACATTTCTGCAAAAAGATATTAATGAGCGCCGTCACTTCGTAAAAGAATCTGCACTATGTTATAATTGTCTCAGACAGGGTCATGCGGTTTCCAACTGTGCATCAAAAGGTAGATGCAAGCAATGTCATCGAAGACATCATTCACTCCTACATCTTCCGAGTAACGAACATGAACCTACATATTTACCCGGTCAAGTTTCGGAGCCTTCACCCCCTGAATCACCGTCTTCTTCTAATAATACAACTAGTGCCAATATTCAGTGGTCCACTACCGCTAACGTTGCATGTCCCATTTCTTTACCTTCACTTCCATCTAGTAGTAAACATTGTACGTCAGACAAAGAATTTATCATGCCCACTGCTTCTATTTATGTCAGAGATCGTTTTGGAAAGCTATCTTTTATCACTGAGAGTTGTGCTCAACGTCTAGGCCTTCAAAGATATCCCTCAAAAATAATTGTAAATGGTATTTCATCAATTAAAGCCGAGACAACTCAAATATTCGTACGTTCACGCATCTCTGAGCAATCGATTAACGCCAAGGTACATGTTCTGCCTAAAATAACTGCATCTCTTCCTTGCTACAGCTTTGAAAATAAGATCAAAAATCAACTTATGGATTTGCCTCTTGCTGACCCCATATACAACATTTCGTCACAGATTGATATTTTATTTGGCCTGGAACATATTTGGAACATTTTCACATTCAACAAACGTATTGATTCACAGGGCAATACTATTGCAATTTCAACAAGTTTTGGATGGGTTGTAACTTGTGCTGAGACAGAGCAAATTTACAACCAAACTACTACACTTGTTACCACCGTGGATATTGATCGTTGCCTTCGAAGCTTTTGGGAACTAGAAGAAACTGAACACCATACTAAAGCCGATCCAGATGACATTTTTGTAGAGACGCACTTTCAAACCACTCACTCGCGTGCAAGTGATGGTAAGTACGTAGTTCAGTTGCCTTTTAAAAATGAAAACCCAATATTTGGAAATACACTAAATGGTGCGCTATCTCGATTCTATGCTGTCGAAAGAAGGCTTCAACGAAATCCAGCAATTCGAGATAAGTATATTGCGAGATTATGAAAAATTGGGACATATGCGTAAACTCAAACCTCATGAGATTAATGTTACTGATGGTAGAGTTTAGAGTCGTGTTTGATGGCTCATTTCAAGATTCCAACGGTGTATCGCTTAATAATAACTTGCACATTGGGCCAAGTATACAACGGGACTTATTTGCTGTTTGTTTGAGATTTCGTTTCCACAGGTATGTTTTCTCAGCCGACATAGTAAAAATGTTCAGACAAATATGGATATCTGAACAAAAATTATCAACGTATTGTATGGAGAGAGTCGCCGTTACACGAGGTACAACATTACATTTTATGCACGGTTACATATGGCACATCTTGTGCGCCATATCTTTCAGTACGAGTGTTGGAGCAGTTAGCCTATGATTATAAATCCAAGTTCCCCATTCCATCGAAGGTGGTGATGGAGGACTTTTATGTAGATGATGTTATTACCGGGGCACAAACGGAAGAAGAAATCGTTTTCATACGTGACAATTTGGTAGATCTACTAGCCCAAGCAGGCCTGGAACTAAGGAAATGGGTTTTAAATTGCGTGAGTATATCAGATAGTACACAAGATCAATTGTTTTTTGCAGCTCCCGAAAAGGATGTAAAAAAGGTGCTCGGTATTTTTTGGAGACCATCGTCAGATCAACTGGGGTATCATATAGAACTCAACAAAAATCCAGTCGCAACAAAAAGGCAGGTACTATCTGATGTATCACGTATATTTGATCCCATGGGTTTATTATCTCCTGTGGTAATACAATTTAAAATTCTACTAAGAGAACTATGGTCACACAAGCTATCGTGGGATGAAACACTTCCTGAAAATCTTACACGTCAATGGACTACATTTCGACAAGATTTAATTTCTATTCAAGATTTTACACTTCCACGATACATTTTGAATGATGTTACAAAATTGGAGCTGCATGGTTTCTCGGATGCTTCCATACACGCATACTCTGCCGCAGTTTATTGTCGATTCGTAGACGACACTGGTCATACTCATGTCAAACTCATTGCTGCTAAAACAAGGGTAGCTCCCATCAAACAAAAATCGTTGCCGTGTCTTGAATTATGCGGAGCTCTTATTTTATCTCGTCTACTCAAAAGAATAAAAGAAGTCTTGCCACACAAATCAATTGATATACGAGCTTGGTGTGATTCAACAATTGTTTTGTGTTGGCTATCTCAACCACCCATTAAGTTAAAGACATTCGAAGCCAACAGAACATCAGAAATATTGGAAATATTGCCTCGGAAGTTTTGGAATCATGTTGCCTCTAAAGAAAATCCGGCCGACTGTGCCTCAAGAGGGATGCCTGTATCAACACTTCGTTCCTTTGATCTTTGGTGGAAGGGCCCACAATGGCTGAGGGACCCATTCCAAATCAGTAATATGAATAACTGTTCTAATTCATTTGATGTAATTACAGATCCTGACGCACTTTCTGCCTTTAAACTTTCTTCAAAAGTTCTGGTCTCAACAGTGAATGACTATAATTCACTACATGAATTGGTACACCGCATTTCGAAATGGAATAAACTAATACGTGTCGTAGCCTACTAATACGTGTCGTAGCCTACATCTTCACTAGATATCCACACCAAATAAAATCGCCAAATATTTCGTTCAACAACTTTAAACACGCCGAACTAATTCTGACAAAGTATGCCCAAGATGCCTTTAGCGAAGAGCGCACGATATTACAAAGTAAACGCCTAGTAAGTACAACATATTAATTAGCAAAACTACACCCCTTCATAGACGGCAGCGGCTTGTTACGGGTAGGTGAGCGCCTACGTAATTCAGAACTAGACAATGCTTCAAAATATCCAATAATCCTGCCAAAATGTAGCCGAATAACTAAATTGATTTTACAAAACCTTCATGAGAAAAATCTGCATCCCGGAGTATCGGCCTTGTTTGTTATTGCCCGTCAAACCTATTGGATTATTGGTGCAAGAAATCTGATTCGAAATCCGACTCATAATTGCCTCAAATGTTTTCGACAACGACAAATTAATACACAACAGTTAATGGCAGATTTACCATCCATCCGGGTACGTCAAGCGTTTCCCTTTGAAAATACTGGTTGCGACTATGCAGGCCCAATAATTTTAAAACAATACTCAGGACGAAATGCAAAGAAATCTAAAGGGTATATCTGTTTATTTGTATGCCTAGTCACCTCCGCCATACATTTGGAACTCGCCACCGATTTAAGCACCGATTGTTTTATTGCCGCTTTAAAAAGATTTATATCGCGAAGAGGAAAATGTAAAAAAATCTTTAGTGACAATGGAAGAAATTTTCTTGGGGCATATCGAGAATTAAACGAGATGCACAAAGTAATTTTGTCGCAAACTCATAACGAAATTGTCTCCGCATCTTTAGCCGAAGACGGTATACAATGGAGGTTTATTCCTCCATTTGCACCCCACTGGGGTGGAATGTGGGAGTCGGCGGTTCGATCGGTTAAGTTGCATCTTAAACGAGTTATTGGAAATACAGAATTAACATTCGAGCAGATGCACACTCTATTGGCTCAGGTGGAAGACGTAATTAATTCAAGACCCTTAGGCACTGTTAAAACGCAAAAACTTCCCATAATCTGAAACTACGTTTCAGGGGGGCCGGGATAGTGGTGAACGTACTTTTAATCCACACTGTGCTCGCTTCAAATTATTTATTATATTATTATTTACTTCATTCATGTTTAGCTGTCTATTTGTTATATTATATTTCTCGTTGTGTATAACACATTGCTCTCATTCATAAATATAACACTTTGTTCTCATTCATCACTTTAATAATCTCACGTAGAATGATTCTCAATGAGTATTGTTATTGTTGTTTTTTATATTACTTTACTAATATGAATATGTTGCTGTTGCTTTCAAAAACTGTTATCAATGAATGTAAACCTATGAATGAAAAAGAGTAAGCTTAAGCAATACTTTATACGTATGTAGAAAATATGAATGACTTTGAAATATCATTGATAAAATAATAAATGAAGTACCGCTTTAAATTTGGTACACTAGAATTGAACAATGAAATCAAAAATCACTTTAGCTTCGCCCATTGATGGAAACAAGTGAACACTCGCGAATAAAGTCTTCAACAAAGTGTAAATAAATCTACCTTATGGTGTAATAAAATTCAAACTCAACATTTGTTTTATTCCTCACCAGGCGTATTTTCAAATAAATTAGTATTTACCCGCATATTTCCTATTGATGTAATGAATGAAGACGACCAACAAAGCATAATAAAGGAAACACATTCGCGAGCTCATCGTAGTTGTAAGGAAAATCATAAACAAGTATATAAACAGTATTATTGGCCAAAAATGGCAGACCACTTTAAGGAATATATCAGACATTGTTCTATATGTAATAAAAATAAATATAATAGACATCCACAGAAAGTTCCATGGAGAGGCTCCAATTCCTAACAAGGAGGAGGAGTACCTTAATGTTGATATTTTTATGCAGAAGGATTAAAATTTCTAACTTGTATTGATTCGTATTCGAAATTTTTAATAATTAAGGATATTGAAGATAAAACTAACCTAGGAGAAAAACTTTTAGAATTACTACAGGGCTTTCCAAATGCCAAAAAAATGACACTTGACAACGAACCAGGCTTTTGTAATCCGCAGTTTAAATCTTTATTGCACAGATTAGGTATTGAACTATATTATTCTCGCCATAGTACAACCAATGGACAAGTAGAAAGAGTCCATTCTACCTTAATAGAAATAGGAGATAAAGAAACATTCTATAGAGCAGCTCAACAATACAATAAAACCATCCATTCGGTCACACAAAATAAACCCACAGATATATTTTTTAATAAGGTAGTAGAATTTAGTAGAAATTCTAAAAAAGGCTCAAGAAAAAATGTTGTTACGAAACAATGATAATCAAATAAGAACTTATCAACCAGGTGACACGGTTTACGAGAATATCATATGACAAAGAAACAAGTTATTACCACGATTTAAAAAGCAAATAGTTAAGGAAGATTTAGGTAATAAAATAAGAATTAAATATCGCGACAGAATAATTCATAAAGACATTATTAAAACATAATCAAATATTTAAAAATAATTTTTTTCAGAACATGGCTTCTATGATACTACTGCTTATATTTTTCACAATTTGTAAAGCTGATGTGCAAATACTAGACTACTCCACTTCACAACTAGTAACAATCCATATAGGACAAGCTAAAATTCAAAACGGAAATTTTAAACTAATTCACATTATTGAACTGGACAAATACGGATGAACCATTGACAACCTGAAAAATGAAATCCATGAGAAAATTTTACGAAACAGTTCCATATTACCATTTTTACTACACGACATAGACCAGTTGAATGAGCAGTTAAGAAAAATTAGACCAAGGACCAAACGTTCAATTAATATACTGGGATCAGCCTGGAAATGGATTGCTGGTTCACCAGACTATTAAACAAAATAATACAATCATAAAAATTAATACAAATATTGTAATTAAATGTAAGAACAAAATATTTGAAATCAAAAATAATTGTACTGAAATCAATAAATTATGTATTTGCAATAATGATAATCTCATAGACATAAGTGAAAATAATTGTGTACCATTACTTTTTAGAAACAAAGCTCATAATTGTACTTTTATTAATAACGAACACGTTCCTAAAACAGAAGAATTATATCCGGGAACTATTTTTTTGAATAAATTTGACGGCGTCATTGAAATATCCGAAGATAAAAGTTATAAACTATTGGGAACATATTTAATACAATTCCATAATGAATCAATAAAGATAGACAATCAAACATTCGTTTCAAAAGAAATTTCAAATTTCAAACCCCTTCCACCTCTTTTACAAATGTCTTCCAATAAATCACTAGTCGAAGAAGTGTTATCTTTAGAATTGATGAAAAATCTACAAGCTAATAATATTGATAAAATAAATTTAATATCTACCAAAAGAAATGTAATGCTTTCTAGTAATATCGGATTTTTAATTTTTGTAATTTGCTTATTTATTTACAAGTACAAAAGTAAATCTCACTCAGACGTTAATATTATAAAAGTAGTTAACGAAGAAATCAAATCAAAAACTTCTACTAGTGAAAAATCTTCTCAAAGATTTTGTAGCTCAAATGAACTCCCAACTTTCTAACAATCGGGACGATTGATTTTATAGAGGGAGGAGTTAAGGTATGCTACCCCATACCTGTAATATTTTTTTGTATGATTTTTACACGCGCTGTTATTAAACGCTGAATCAACGGTCATCCAAATTGTAAACCGATACTCTATATATCGCGACGGCATGGGAACATAATTTAGCTGACGTTGCGTTTATGATAATATTGGAAAATAAATGAAAAATGATGGTTGTAGATTTTAAGTTTTTAGTCTAGCAGTCGTAAGCATAAGATACAAAATGAATAAATAAATGAAATAAAAACTAAAATAATATTTTTTGATTCTCCGATGGAGATTATTTAGATTTGTCTTCAATGCTGACATCGAGAAGATGTATAGACAAATTCTGATTCACCCCGATCAAGTGTCATATCAGCGAATTGTTTTCCATTTAGCCCCTGATGATGTGATTCGGTCACATTTGGTGTGAACTGTGCCCCATATTTAGCTATTCGGACCCTACTGGCTGATGACGTTGAGGGTGAGTTCCCGACTGCTGCGGAGATAATACGTTCGCAGATGTATGTCGATGACATTTTGGCAAGAGCTCACAGTTTAGATGATGCCATGAAGAGCCGTGATTAACTTATAGAAGTTCTAGGTTCTGCTAGGTTTAATCTACGAAAATGGACTTCTAATGTGCAAGGCCTTTTGTTAGATTTACCCCCCGAATATTTATTGGATAATGATTTTTTGAATATTTCCAATTAGAGTACCGCCAAGACTCTGGAAAAGATGTTGGAACGCTGGAAAAGATGTTTTCTTTTTCAAGCTGGTTTCAGTCCCTTCTAGATCTTCCGTCACCAAACGAGCTGTTTTGTCTGAGATTGCTAAATTGTTTGACCCAGCCGGTTGGCTGGCCCCTAAGATTATAGTTGCTAAGATTATAATGCAACAAATTTGGAAAGACAAAACAGATTGGGACGAATCTTTGAAAGCCTTGACTCTGAATAGATGGTTTGCGTTTTTGGACGATTATAGTGAAATCGAATCCGATAGAGATCCCCCGATGGGTTGGTTTCAGCCCAGACCATGAAGTTCAGCTTCATGCATTTTGTGATGCTTCTGAGAAAGCATATGCGGCTTCACTATACGTCCGAATTAAAAACGCCCCTGGTGATTTTGTCACGCATCTACTTGCAGCACGAACTAAGGTAGCGCCAATCAAGGTTGAATCCTTGCCCCGTTTAGAGCTCTGTGGTGCAACTCTATTGGCTGATATGGTTGAGACTATGCCCTCCGAGCTGAGTCTCCCAGAAATTGAGACATTCTATTGGACTGATTCGACAATAGTTTTGTCGTGGCTTCAGAAGCCCCCGTGCCACTGGCCTACGTTTGTTGCTAATCGAGTAGCTAACATCTCTACTAAGATCGGTACTAATAATTGGCATCATGTTCTATCACACGATAATCCTGCTGATATAGCCTCGAGAGGTTCTTCAGCGCGCGATCTTCTAACGAATAACCTTTGGTGGAACGGTCCAGTTTGGTTATATCGCCCTCGCTCCGAATGGCCAAAATCTACGTTTAGAATCAATCAATCAATTATTCCCTCCTGAGGATATTTTGACCCGTTTCTCTGATTTATCCAGAGCCCTGAGAGTTTTGGCATATGTATTCAGATTCTTTCATCGAATACACCCGAAGTTTAGATCGACACAGACGCATTCATCCTTCAAATTGGGACAAGGTGAAATCAACTTTGTGAAAGGTCGTCTTGTTGTCCTCTGCCAGCGTCGTCATTTCCCTGAATATGTGGCGCTGGAGAACAATGCGCAGTTATCTCGAAAGAGCCCCCACTCTAACCTATGACGAGAGATTCCCCAAAATTCTACCCTATGACGCCCGGTTTACCAAATTGTACCTGGAATATATTCACAAGAATACGGTACATGGTGAAAATTCATTAATGTTGAGATTAATGAGATTAGAATTTTGGGTGCCCATACTGAAGAATCTCGTCAGAACAATCATCCACAATTGCCGTGCATGCGTATTGTTTCGGAAGAAAACTGTCGACCAAATTATGGCCGCTCTTCCCTCTGAGAGATCTACATTGTCTCTCCCGTTTACATGCACTGGAGTCGACTTTACAGGCCCCTTTGATATTAAGACCTACATTGGTAGAGGTTGCCGTATCACTAAAGGATATGTGCTTGTGTTTGTCTGCTTTGCGACTAAGGCAATTCATTAGGAAGCGACAAATGATATGTCGACTGATTGTTTTATTGCTGCATTTACTCGTTTTTTTCCGAAGAGGCTGTCTAAGATGCTTTCAGATAATGAGACATCTTTTGTAGGAGCTTCTAATGTTCTTGGCAGAGACCAAGACCGATTTCTTGCTGAAGTGAAGCAAAATCTTATTTCGCTTAATGCCTTCCAATTATTAGCATGGAAATTTATTCCCCCTGGTGCGCCACATATGGGTGGTCTTTGGGAGGCAGGAGTTAAGAGTTCAGAACGATTTTAGCCAGAATCGAGTCATGCCTTAATTCAAGGACCCTTAGTCCTATGAGCGATAATCCTACCGATTTGGCCCCTTTAACCCCAGGACACTTCCTTATAGGTTCTGCCCTTCTCTCCCCACCGGATCCCGACACGACAATTGAGTCGTTAAGTTATGTGAATCGATGGCAGAAACTTACGGTGGAAAGAGGAATATCTCGTTGAACTCCATAAGAGAAATAAGTGGAAGTTCCCACAAAGAGATTTTGCAGTTGGTGACCTGGTAGTAATCAGGAAGGATAATTTGCCTCCACCAGAGTGGAAAGTAGGTAGAATCGAAAAGATCTACTTAGGCCCCGACAACAAGGTGCGAGTTGTTGACCTCAGGATAGGAAGTTGTATCATTACAAGGCCCGTTGTCAAACTCGTACTACTACCTGTTGATGAACGAAATTAATAACGTCTTTTCTTTGTGTGTGTGCTGTCCGCATTTTATTTTTCGTAATACCAGACATGTCTGGCCCATCCTATCGTCTCACCAACTGGCGCCCTGAGGCAAAAGTAGACGTCGCCGCAATAATGGATCACATAGGACATCGCAAAATCCAGAGATACGCAACGAAATGACAGTGAACGATGCACCCGTGGTCATAATCCGACCCGCAGCTCCAACATTTAATCAATGTTTATGGTTTTTTTGTTTGTATATTTTTTGAATTATAAAATGAAATCTTGTTTTGTCCCCTAGCTCCTGCTTGTCCCTATGTTGCATTCCTGCAAGGGGGCGGGATGTTCAGGTTGACACCCTGTTAGTTTTAAGTATAATGAATTGTAAAATACACCCCTGCAATTTATAACGTAGTATGGAAAGATTGAAAATGACATTTAACTGAACGAATTTCTTACACTTACTCTATCTCTCTAATACCCGAAGGTACGGATTGATAAATTATTGATAAATTATTTTAATTCCCAGCCTTTTCAAAAAATTGTTTTTTCACGTAAATTGAAAAACATGATTGGCGACATTCTGTCTGCTGCATTCAAAATGTGTGTATATATATTGAACGCAACAATAAATCATAGCAAAGAGTTGAAATAAATAAAGTGTGCAAATATATGACAGAACGTATTGGAAATTACCTGTGTTTGTTTTGTGGTTTGTAAAAATGGAAAACAATCTACGTTTATTGAAGGTAAGAAATTGTGAAATGTGAATACCGTTTTCCATTGAAGCCTGTTTACATTAAACGGACTAAAATAATATATATTTTTTTTCATTTCTTTTAGTGACCAATTTTATTTCGTGAAATTGACCAATCAATCCCATCAACTCCATCATTTTATCAAATATATAAGAATATAAGAATATGTTTGCAATCAAAAGGTGGGTACCGTATTGATCTTTGAAAATTACAAAATTTTTTCATTCCTAGTTTTCTTAAAACCAAGAGCGGTATGGGTTTGTTGGAAGATTCACCTTGAAGTTGCGAAGTAGCGTTGGCATTAAATTGCATTTTTGTTTTACCTCCTTTTTTCAGTTTGAACCCAAGTAGAGAGCAGTATATCTGATATATAAACTAATGAGCTGAATTATGTAATGGTAAAAAGTTCTTTCTTGTGGATTTAAAAATATGAAAAATATCCGAAAATTATAAAAATATGTATTTTCCATTTATATTTTTTCTATTTCTAGAATTTGCAAAGTATCATTAATATAATACCAAATATTACATTGTTTTGCTATTATTTTTGACTTTGATTGGTTCAAATTTTAATAGACGATATCAATGTATGGAAATTTTGGAATGGAATTGTTACTAAAATTAAATTACCGAGCTCTTTAATACACCTTTTTATGCTAAACGACTACAACTGCAAAAGAAGATTATAAATATGCAACCTGGAACTTGATATTCTATGCAGGTAATATTTAACAAAATGAACTTTATTGGGATTATACTATCATGTAATCTACATATCCTTTTATATCCCTATTTGTATATATTTATGTATTATGACATTTATTGTATTCCTTATGTTATTGACATTTAGTAATAAATATAGTATACATCTTCCGCTGTAACCGTGCTCTCTGCTATAGGTTATGTTCCCAGTTTAGAAATAAAATTGTAATTTATCCTAAATTATCAACCTAATATCGACATGTTGAAGCCGGAAAGTAATACAGGAGGATTGTCTATCGACAGACTTTTAGGGAGAGAAAATTATTCCAGCTGGAAAATTGCTGCGGAGGCTTATTTGGCATTAGAGAATCTTTGGACTACCACTATCGACTATGAAGTCAATGAACAGGGAAATCCAAAAAAAAAAGATGTGTCTCCAGATCAAGACAGGAGAGCGAGAAGTAAGCTGACGTTGATAATCGACCCGGTATGTTCACAAACAAAATGTAAAAACAGCGAAAGAACTTTGGAACCAGCTAGCAAAAGCATACGAAGATTCTGGAGTGACTCGACGCGTAGCATTATTGCGAAAGCTGATCACAACGTCTCTTACAAGCTGTGGATCGATGGAAGTATATGTAAAAGAAATTGTTACGACTGCACAATCTTTGAACGGTATTGGTTTCACTATTAGTGAAGAGTGGGTTGGCTCATTGTTACTTGCTGGACTACCCGATGAATACCGACCAATGATTATGACTTTGGAAAACTCAGGAATTAGCATCACTAGAGATAACATAAAGGTAAAACTTCTGCAAGAAATACCAAGTGCATGAGAAACATCCGCATTTAAAGTTTCACAAGGAAAGTTCCAACAAGTAAACAACAAAAAAGGCCCGAAATATCGGAAATGCCAGAAATAGGGTCATATAGCAAAATACTGTCGCACGAAAGTCCCAACATCTGACAGCAGTGATAGAAAATATGATGCCTACTCAGCCGTTGCTCTTTCGAAGTTAAGCACCACCAACAACAACGATTGGTACTTTGACTCTGGTGCTACATCACATATGACGTTCAATTCGGATTTGTTGACAAACATTAATTAAAAAACTGGAACAGTTTCATTAGCAAATAAGGGGATAATGCAAATAAAAGCGTCTGGTACATCAACAATACGTCCTGATTGTCATGACACAGACATAGAAATAAATAATGTATTGCACATTCCTGATTTGTCAACTAATTTACTCTCGTAAGTCAAATTTGGAAGGGAACCCGGACAACAAAGTAATTTCTACAGGAAAACATATAAACGGTCTGTTTAAATTGCAAGTTACAATTTATGGCACAGACGTATGGGTCATCTTAACCTCAAAAGTTTACAACAACTAAAAAACGGTTTAGCAACTGGCATAGAATTTTCGAATGACAACGCGAATGATTGTAAAATTTGTCCAATGGGTAAGCAAATTAGATTACCATTCAACAAAAATGCACATAGAGCTTCGGAGGTACTCGAGGTCGTACATTGTGACGTTTGCGGCCCAATGGAAGAACTTTATCTTGGTGGAATATTTTTTTTAACACTTATCGACAACAAAACACGAAAAATTTTTATTTATTTTCTTACAACGAAAAGTGAAAGTGAAGTTGCTGCCAAATTTAAAGAATTGTTGTGTTTTGCGGAGAGGCAAAGTGGTAAACAACTAAAAACCATACGCACCGATAATGGAACGGAGTCTGTAAATAAAACCTTTCGGCGTATAGTAAAAGAGAATGGGATAAATCACCAAACAACAAATGTACACACACCTGAGCAAAATGGAGTTGCCGAACGCAACAACAGATCAATTGTTGAAAAAGCGAGATGTATGTTAGCAGATGCAAATTTGCCAAAAATATTTTGGGCAGAAGCTGCAGCATATTCGGTTTATTTACTGAACCGGTCACCATCGAAAGGCACTGGCATCACTCCTGAAGAGGCATGGAATGGAAGGAAACCTGATTTGTCACATATAAAAGTTTTCGGAACAACTGCTATGGTCCACATAACCAGTGCAAATCGGAAAAGTGGGATGTAAAAGCAAAAGAATGTGTTTTAGTAGGCTTTGATGAGCACACAAAAGGTTACCGTTTTTATGATCCGGATAAAAACTTGGTGTTCAAAAGTCGAAATGTATCATTCATTGATGAAAACATATATACAGATACGAAGTTTGCGATCAAGACAAAACATAGCAAAGTCAGTCTGGACTTAAAGGAAAATGTACTAGAAGAACAAAGTCTGAAATTATAAACAGAAATAAAGTGGCAGAACAACAACAAATTGAAATTATCCCAACTGATTCAACGGACGACGTAAGCAATCAACAAGTTTCTCAGCAGCAGCATACTGCAACACAGTCATTAAGACGGAGTGGAAGAAACCGAAAGAAACCCGTTAGATTATATGAATACGCCATTAACAATGAAAGTACATCTTCATCAGATGAGTATGAAACAGCTGTTTTGCGAAATGATGAGCAAGGAGATGATAACTCAACATGTAATTCTGAAGCCAACTTTATTGGATTTTCTGGATTGGCGGCGCCTCCATCGCAGCCAAATAGCCGAAAATTGTTTCCTCAACAAAAGCTTAAGCACGGCAATGAGGGGCGCATATTTAAACGCAAGTATTTTGAAACTAATTTTAAAAATAAACAAAATACTGCATCACATTTGTTTCAGAAGAAGCATTGGCAACGGCCAGATGCGAATCACTGGAAGCTGGCAATGGAAGAGGAATATCAATCTCTGATGCATAACAATACGTGGTCGATGACAGAATTGCCACCAAACCGTAAGGCAATCAAATGTAAATGGATTTTTCGAACTAAACGTGACGTCACTGGTAGCATTGATCGTTATAAAGCGCGATTGGCCATAAAAGGATACTTGCAGCGAAAAGGGGTGGATTATGATGAAACGTACTCGCCAGTTATACGTCATAGTTCCCTACGATACCTTTTTGCAATCGCGGAAAAACTAAATCTACAAGTTGAACAAATGGATACCATCACAGCTTTTCTTCATGGCAATATTGAAGAGATCTAATCAATCCCACGGCGGCGGGTTCTACGCACCGGATTGACCCGATGGATACCAGCCATCGGCCAGCGGCTGCCACCTCAGTGTACGTGTTGTCTCGTCCGTTTTTTCGTGTTGGAGAAGGTGCATCCCGGAGAGCCTTCTCCGCCTGCTTTTGGTCCGAGCCGGGATAGAGGAAAACCCCGGACCATGGTACTGTGCCGTCTGCCGAAATCGAATTCACCATCGCTCGGTTTCGTTGAGGTGTAACCGGTGCATGGAATGGGTGCACTTCCGGAACTGCTCCGGCCTAACATCGCTGCGGGAGTATAGTCAAACTGACTTCGTGGCAGGATGCTGTGCCAATGACAGCAGCAGTGGGTCATCTGATTATGTGACCCCACCGACTTCTCCCGCACAACAATATTCTCCGCCGCAGTATCTTACACCGAATATTGTTGTACCAGTTCCGGAGAGTGCATCATTTTTGCAATTTAATTGCAACGGGCTCCGTGGTAAGATTAGTGAGATCGTAGACTTTATGAATCGGAAAAGGATAAGGGTCGCGGCGATCCAGGAAACAAAGCTGAATCCCACCTGCAGCCTACGACATTGTGATGGGTACAATGTCCTACGGAAGGATCGCACAAGAAATGGAGGTGGTGGCCTGGCTTTCATATTACACCGTTCCGTGCAGTATAGACCTATCACGCTTGTGCTAGACACTAATGACCCGTACATGGAATGTATGGGGGTAGCAGTTAAGTGTGGGGCTGCCGAGATAGAGCTATACAATGTGTACATACCGCCGGTTGGTAGCTGTGCTCCTGGTTATAGCCCAAACATTGAGTGGTTGTTGAGCGGGCATAACCGATTGGTTCTAGGAGATTTTAATGCCCACCATGAACTTTGGCATTCTCTCCTGGGTAATGACCAGAGGGGCATAGCTTTGGCAGAGCAGATAGACGACTCCACATTTTGCACGGTGAACGAAGAGGCCCCCACGAGAATTATGGGTGACTGCAGCAGTTCGCCAGATTTATCGTTAGCATCGCCTGGTCTGATAAATGACGTCTCCTGGCAATCCGTCATTTCATTGGGTTCGGACCACCTCCCCATAATTCTCACCATCAACCGACCCTCCGATTTCATAACCTCTGAACGCCGGACGTTTATTAATCAAAAGAAAGCCAACTGGGAAGGCTTCAGAGAATACACCGATCGCCGCTTCAGTGAGCTCCCGTCCCCCTCACATGTTCATGTTGCCCAGAGGGAGTTCCGGGACATCATCAACGCAGCAGCCGCTCGCTTCATACCCGCTGGTCGAATTGCCCAGGTGAGGCCCAACTTCCCAGCCGAAGCGGCGGGACTCGCAGACGAGCGTGATGAACGCCGTCGTGCTAACCCTGCTGATCCTAGAATCAGAGAACTAAATCTAGAGATTAGTAAGATAGTCGACGAGCACAAGCGGAACACTTGGTTAGAGCATCTGAAGCAATGTAACTTAGGAACAGGAACTGGCAAATTGTGGTCAACAGTTAGAGCCCTCTCGAACCCCTCCACAAGGGATGATGGGATTTCAGTCACATTTGGCGACGTGACTGACTGATCCGAAGAGGTGCGCCAAATACTTCAACCGACAGTTTGTCGAGCATCCCGAGAGTGATAGAGCGAAAAGGAGAGCCACCCGTCGTGTACGTGGTCTCCGAGCCGATGACACACCACAATTTACTGCAGCCGAAGTTACCAATGTCATCAACAGCGCGAAACCATCTAAGGCGCTGGGCCCTGACGGAATTTCAATGCTAATGCTGGAGCATCTGGGAATACTGGGAGTTGAGTACCTGACCAGACTCCTCAATTTGTCTTTGGAATCACACATTATACCCGATGTCTGGAAAATGGGAAGGGTGATTCCACTACTGAAACCGGGCAAAGATTCGAGCAAAGGTGAATCGTACAGACCGATATCCCTTCTTTCGCCAGTAGCCAAGACACTTGAGGCATTACTCCTCCCCAGCCTTGTGGAGAATTTTCCAGCTGCCCACCATCAACATGGATTCCGTAAGGTACATAGTACGACAACAGCCTTACATGCCATTTCGACACATATTAATAAGGGACTTAACCAGCCCAGGCCGTGTCACAGGACGGTCCTCGTGGCGCTTGACCTATCGAAAGCATTCGATACGGTCAACCATGCCACATTATTTGAGGACATCGAGAATACGTCCCTACCGGCAGGAGCGAAGCGTTGGGTGCTGAATTATATGTGTGGACGCCAGTCGTACGTGGAATTCAGGGACAGAAAGTCAAGACCGCGTAGAGTTCAACAGGGCGTTCCCCAAGGTGGGGTGATATCTCCGGCACTGTTTAACCTCTACATGTCCTCGATTCCACCCCCTCCTGACGGCGTCGAGATTGTATCATATGCGGATGACTGTACAATCTTGGCATCTGGGCCCAATGTTGATGACATTTGCGATCGGTTGAACGTCTACATAGCTAATCTTACCAGTTTTTTCACTGCGAGAAACTTGAGGATATCCCCCACCAAATCCTCAGCGACACTATTTAATACATGGACGGCAGAAGTGCGCAGGCAGTTGAATATCAGAGTCGATGGAGTAATAATTCCGACCACAAATTACCCCAAGATTCTTGGGGTCACATTCGACAGCCTTTTTAGGTCATCTGCCCATGCCACTGCAATTTGTAATAAGCTCCGTCCTCAAGTCACTAGCCGGCAGTACTTGGGGTGCGGACAAAGAAACCTTGCTAACTACTTATAAGGCAATTGGCCGGTCAGTGGTAAACTATGCAGCGCCAGTGTGGACACCGCAGACCAGTGATACGCAGTGGAATAACATACAAACCTGCCAGAACGCTGCTCTTAGAACTGCGACTGGGTGTCTCCGCAGCACACCCCTGGATCACCTTTATGTGGAGACAAAGATCATCCCTGTGCGAAGACACAACTACATGTTGTCAAAGCAGTATCTCCTGGGTTGTTATCGCAGTAATCATCCAAACCACCATCTTATGGATACACAACCACCACCCAGGAACGTAAGGGTTGATATACATAATCTAGAGCGCGAGATCCAGCGCTATAAAAGAGAGCCTCTAGATCAAGCAGCGTACCAGGCAGGTTTGAACAGGATTCATGAGGATACTGTAGCTGAAGCGGTGAGAAGCTACAAGGTTAATCCTGTTCTTGGAGTCCGACCACCGCCCATAGCACCGGAGGAAAGAGACCTCCCACGGCAGACTAGGGTAGTTTTGGCCCAATTAAGATCAGGCAAGTGCAGCCGCCTCAATTCCTACTTATCGGTGATTGATAGCAGCGTAGCTGACGTTTGTCCAATTTGCAACCAAGGGCCACACGACACGCGTCATCTTTTCTCTTGCCCAGCCAAACCAACCCGACTTACCACCAGATCACTCTGGACACACCCCATCTTAGTCGCAGAGTTCCTTGATCTGCCAACAAGCTGATGTACCAAGCGTATAACATGAAATGGATGAGATCACAATAAACTGTTACAACAACAACAACAGATCTACATGGAACAGCCACCTCTATACACGGATCATCATAATGCGTCAAAAGTATGTCGTCTAAATAAAGCATTGTATGGACTAAAACAGTCAAGCAGAGTTTGGAACAAAGAATTAAACAAGGTACTAGAGGCTAGTGGACTGCAAAAGTCAAAATATGATCCATGTGTATTTTACAAACTCGGAGACAACAAACTTCTTATAGTAGCTGTATATGTGGATGATATCTTACTGTTCTGTAACGATGATAATTGGCTCAAGAGTATAAAAGGTCACCTTAACCGTAAATTTCACATGAAAGACCTTGGAGCCGCGAAACAAATTCTTGGAATGAGAATCACTCGTGAAGAAGGTAAAATTTCTCTTGATCAAGAAAACTACATTGAGAGCATTCTTGAAAAATTTGGAATTGTCCTGAGGATAGCCTTTCGAAATAATTATCAATAAACGGGAAGTTTAATATAAATGTAAGGTTTTATTTCTTGTTGAAATTTATGTGACCGAACTGGTTGAATGTTACACAACTCCTTTTTTTTTTAAAGGAAAACACAAAACGAAAAATCAAAAGGAATTCAATGATAATGGAACAAAACAGAGTTGTACAAATACATACATACAGGAATGATCAATAAGAAAAATATAAAGGGTCCTATTCACGACAGCTCGGCCTTTCCTGACCAGACATCGCCTCGATGTCGTCTTCGTTGTCCGGTTCATCTTCTGGGGGTAACACGCACCATCGCTTCATCTTCTCTGCGGTATACACCGAACCAAAAGGTTTTTTGACTGACTTGCATACCCTTTATGTCCTCCAGCAAATAGCGATCCTTGCCAAGAATCTTGGTCACAACATATGGCCCTCTAAAACGTGGTTCCAATTTTCGTGATTCGCCCGTTGCTTGAAGTTCGCTTTGAATGACTACAAGATCATTCACGTCATACTGTTGTGGCTTGCCGTGGTGTCGATCAAAACGAGTTTTCCATTGTTCACGGCATTTTTGTATATTCTGCTGAGCCTTAATTTGATTTTGTTCCACTGGCACCTCAGCTTCAGGTTCAGCTATTGCAGCTAGAAGTTTATTTTGTATTACATCTCGAAGCTTGAAGTTAAACACCAACTCGTGTGGACTAAATCCAGTACTATTGTTCTTTTGGGAGTTCACAGTCCACTGGGTACGTAGCAGATAGCTATCCCAATCTTTTGCGTTTTCCACTGAAGTCCGGAGGTAATTCAGAATAATACCGTTAGCCCTCTCAACTTGGCCGTTTCCTCTGGGGGTTCTCACAGCAGTCTTTATGTGACAAATATCATATTCGGAACAAAAGCTTTCGAACTGCTTAGAGGTAAAAGCCGTACCTCTATCGGTGATTATTCGTTCGGGTAAACCAAAATATCCAAACATTTCACTTAATATACTTACAACTGGTGATGTTGATGTATTGCGTACTGGTCGAACTATCAGAAATTTGGTGAACGCATCACTGATTACTAAAATATACGTATATCCCTTCTTACTACGCACAAAAGGTCCTAGGTGGTCCACATGTAATGTCTGGAACGGTATTGGGTTCGTATCGCTTACGTACATCTCGGCCTCGGGCTTGCCTGATTTTGCCTTATTAAAACAACACTCTACGCAGGCTGCTATGTATTCTTTGACATATTTCCTCACACGAGGAAACCAAAAGTTGTCCAATACTCTCTGGATTGTTTTCTCTATGCCGTAGTGCCCCATATCGTCATGACAATATTTAACCACACGCCATCTGACCGCTTTTGGAACAACAAACAATAATTTTCCATTGCTTTTTCTATACAGCCGTTGATTTTCGAGCTTATAATCGATTCGAATTTGTTGTTCTTGATCTGATTTACGTTCGCCATTCAAAACTTTTATTATATTCGATAATTCCAAATCCTGTAGCTGCATAGTCAATAACCAATCGTCGGTGGCGATTGAAATTTGTGCTACAGATTCTTCAACGGGTGCTCTGCCGATGGCATCTACATGAGTCATTCTACTACCTGCTCGATGTACACACTCCATAAGCGCCATCCACCATCTTGTAATACGTGGAATTATCTGCGTCTTTGTCCCTCGTCTTTCGTTTGTAACAGAATACCTGCCAGGCCAACACTGCTGGCATCTGTGTGCACCTCATGTACCGCATTAAAATCGTACATTGCTAGTACAGGTTGCTCGCAAAGTCGTTGTTTCAAAATACTGAATGCTTCTTCTTGCTCAGGTCCCCAGATAAAATTACTGCTTCCAATCTTAGTCGTTAATTGGGTGAGAGGTTTGGCGATTATTTGGAAATCTTTAACAAATTTTCGGAAGAATCCGCATAATCCCATGGTCCTAGGTGGTCCACATGTAATGTCTGGAACGGTATTGGGTTCGTATCGCTTACGTACATCTCGGCCTCGGGCTTGCCTGATTTTGCCTTATTAAACCAACACTCTACGCAGGCTGCTATGTATTCTTTGACATATTTCCTCACACGAGGAAACCAAAAGTTGTCCAATACTCTCTGGATAGTTTTCTCTATGCCGTAGTGGCCCATATCGTCATGACAATATTTAACCACACGCCATCTGACCGCTTTTGGAACAACAAACAATAATTTTCCATTGCTTTTTCTATACAGCCGTTGATTTTCGAGCTTATAATCGATTCGAATTTGTTGTTCTTGATCTGATTTACGTTCGCCATTCAAAACTTTTATTATATTCGATAATTCCAAATCCTGTAGCTGCATAGTCAATAACCAATCGTCGGTGGCGATTGAAATTTGTGCTACAGATTCTGCAACGGGTGCTCTGCTGATGGCATCTACATGAGCCATTCTACTACCTGCTCGATGTACACACTCAAAGTCGTACTCCATAAGCGCCATCCACCATCTTGCAATACGTGGAATTATCTGCGTCTTTGCCCTTATAGACGAAATTGCCGAACAATCTGTCATAATTCGAAACGGTTTACCAAGCAAATAAATTCGGAATCTGGCAAGGGACTCGACTACAGCCAACACCTCGAGTTCGTAGCTGTGGTAGTGAGATTCCGTTTCACTACATACTCGGCTGAAATACATCACCACTTGCCAGGAACGTCCCTCGTCTTTCGTTTGTAACAGAATACCTGCCAGGCCAACACTGCTGGCATCTGTGTGCACCTCATGTACCGCATTAAAATCGGCTATCACCACGTCCGGTTTCGCTTTCTCAACCACTCTCATAATCAGCTCCTGGAACACTGAAGGCGCATTGACTAAACCGAAGGCATACGGTTGAACTCGTAGTGCCCTTCCTGTGTGATAAAAGCGGTGAGAGCTTTAGATGACTCCTCTACCTCGATCTGATGGTAACCCATCTTCATATCTAAAGTCGTGAAATACTTACTACCTGCGAGTTGTGCCATAATATCCTCGATTATAGGCATCGGGAATGGTTGTCGAATCGTAACCTTGTTTAAACGTCGGTAGTCAACGCACATTCGAAATTCTCCGTTCTTTTTCTCATTCAACACTATTGGTGACGAAAACGGTGATGTGGATGGTCGTATTATTCCCGCATTAATCATATCGTTTATGATTTCCCGCACTATGGATCTTCTTGCAAAAGGTAATCGGTAGGGTTTCATACAAATAGGCTCGTCCGTCGATAGCCGTATGCTCATTTTCACGAGATTACACCTTCCAATATCTTTAGCTTCGGATGCGAATCGTCCTTCAAATCTTTTAATCACTTTGTCCAAATTTTCCACCGTCTCACCGGAGAGGGTTTCGTTTATGTTATTAATATTTTTCTCTTGAACATAACAGTTCCGACCATTGAAAACAACGCATGTATTGTCCGAACATAAGAAATCTCTGCCAACTAAAATATCGCAACCGAGTTTTTCGTCTTCAACTATCAAAAGTGAACCCTCGAGGGTGACATCGATTTTCACTTCGGCGGCTATTCTCTCAGTGCATTCATATTGACCGCCACCAAAACCAACAAGTCGTACATAACACTTTTCACTATTTCCAAGATCCGCGGCTATGGACCTTCTGACTAGGCTACGCGCACTACCACTGTCTATTAGAGCCTCTAATGACATATTTCCGATTTTCACAATCTTATGGCCCGGTTTTTCCGAAATATCGTCGATTTGGTTACATGTCACATTTTGTGTCGTTGTTCCTGCACTCAGATGTGCTATGTCCCGTACGTGAACATATTTCACAACGTAATCGTTTCTGTGGCTCAGGGCACTCGCGAGATATATGACCCGGTTTTCGGCAATTATAACACGCTATCTCTTGTTTAGATTTCGTCGCTGAAATTGTTAAATCACCGACATCCACTTTGTCACTCATTTTCCTGTTGACACTTTTCGATTTTGGGTTGTAGCTTTCGTTATAACTACTGTAATTAAGAATTGTTCTCAAAAGTTCTGAACATGTCGGAAAATTCATAACCGACAAAACGCGTTTCAAATCGTTATCGTTCACACCGTTTATAACGTATTTTATTATAGATTGATCGTCCAATCCACCCGTTCTGGCAACCGATAGCATTCTATAATAAAAATTTTCCGGTGTCTCTCCGTACGCTCGTCGCATATTCATTAATTTCATATGAATCTCGGCAACATTAATAATTGAAGGAAATTCCGTTAAAAACACCTCAACGAATTGGTCCCACGAAGAAAAAATTTCTACACTCGAGTCTATCCACAATTTCGCCATACCGTGTAGTTTTGTTTGCACTGCAAAAAGCAATACGCCGTCATCCCACCCATATGATCGTCTCAGCTGTTCGATACGTTGAATAAATTTGCACGAAGTTATCGATTTATCGGCTGGATCAAATGATGGAAGTATCGATACAATATCCTTCACACTATTCGTAACAAAGTGTTGTTGTTGGTACATTTGAATTGGTTGCGTCACAGATGGTGTGTTATATTGTGGGAATGTAACGTAGTGTGTATATGGACTAAAATGATTTGCAGCCAACGAAGCTGGTGTAAACTGTCGTTGAAACGAAATGGTATTCGGTATACCTTGTGCACGGATGAAAAAGGCTGTTTTTCATATGTTTGGCTATAAACATTATATGTTTGGAACACAAATTTTTAAACACAATATTTTTGAGTGCAAGCATATAATGTTCATAAACTAGCATAACATGTTTGGGACATATATGTTAATATGTTAGAACATATTATGTTTGGGACATAAAATGTTTGTAAATATAAAATGTTTGGATGCAAACATATATTAATTTAGAAATAGCCTATAAACATATATGTGTTTAGTAGCTTGGAGCGCTATTTAACAGGGAGCGATATTGAATTAAGTTGGTGGTTGTTGCTTGTTATTACAAAATTAACATTTTATTTTTCCTTAGGCAATTGATCAGCTACTTCTTTGATCCTTACAAACTGTGTGGTCCGCTGTTCGAATCCCCGTCCGTCAAAAGGTAAAATTAAAATAAAAAAAATCATACAATTGAATAATTTCTTCTATAATGTTTGTATTACAGAAAAAGGTGATAAGAACTAAAAAATCTCGTGGAAGTGAGAAAGATGTGGGGGAATATACAATTGGGCAGAAACAAAATTGAAAAAAAAAATGGAGCATTCAGGTCGAAAACCTATGTTGTTAGCACCTATATTACCTGTTTATTTTCATAATTCATTATGATTGTAAATATATAAATAAATAAATAAAATTTTGAGCACAATATTGTTTGGGAGAATTTTTTTAAGCATATAATATTTTTGGGTGAAAAATGCTTCCAAACATATTATATGTTCACATAATAACATATTGTTTTTTGGAAGACAACATTATTGAATTTGGATGCAAAAATACAAAATGTTTGAAACTTAGACTACCCAAACATATATTGTTTAGACTAATATGCTTTCAAACATATTATATATTGGAAGAGATCAAACATATAAATGTTTGGGCAATACCCAAAAATATATATGCTTGAAGCAAAATATGTTTGGGAGTATATGTTACAGAAGCGATTTTTTGTGAGCGTGTGGTGATGTGTTTGTGTATGTGTTCTGAGTTATTTCGTTGAACATCACATACTAAAGTACTAGGAACACTACATGCCGTCGTAGTTGTTCCCCTGACAAAAACGTCGTCAGATGATGTTGCATGCACTTGCATGTTCCGTGGTTCATTATCAAAGCCATGAAAATCCGGAGACGACGTACTCAACGGAGTATTATTTTCCTGATAATTCATGCTTTGAAATGAATTTTCATGCACCGAATTTTGCGTCACTTCTCGAATGATTCTTTCCTTTTCTTCCAATTGTTTCGCATTAAGTCATTCAATTAAATCAATCTTTTTCCCCGTTGTAGACAATCCGACACTCCGACATTTCTCCTTTAATTCGTCCACCTTACATTTATTTAAAGTCTCCATTTTCACTTATTAATATCATCCACTGCTACAAAAGCGTCGTTTATGAATTTCACAATAATCCGAATTTTTGCATTTGCTCTGCAAAGCCAATTTTCTTTTAAACTCGGGTGTCGTCTTAAATTTACGCTTATAAAACGATTTTATCCCACTTCTGAAACTGTCCTGAGGATAGCCTTTCGAAATAATTATCAATAAACGGAAAGTTTAATATAAATGTAAGGTTTTATTTCTTGTTGAAATTTATGTGACCGAACTGGTTGAATGTTACACGACAACTCCTTTTTTTTTAAAGGAAAACACAAAACGAAAAATCAAAAGGAATTCAATGATAATGGAACAAAACAGAGTTGTACAAATACATACATACAGGAACCCAATAAACACAGGATGAGCGTTTTTCAAATGCAACAACTTTTCAGTTTGAGGGTAAATATAATTTTCAACATAAATTCAACTTGACTTGATATAGCTCATCTTCAATACATCTTCAAATTGTTTGCGAATTACTTCCAATTTGCCAAAATGTTGACGAAATCTTTGAAAAGGTGTTGAAGATAATATGAGAAAACTTTGACAAAACACTACCCTAAAATGCAACGAAAAAACCATGTGGTTTTCAATACTTATTTGTGCAACGAAGTTCGTGGTCAATTGCAAGAAATAAAAAAAATGAAAAATTTTAGACAAATAACCAAATAGTTTATAAAAATAGGTAAGTGAAAATAGGTAAGTGAAAATAAAAAATTAATGTATATCTATTTGCAGAAAACTAAAATTATGGATTCTACGTTCTTGAAAACATTAAAAAGCTGACCAATGAAAAAATGGTGGACAATTAACTGGAACTGCTTCAAATAGTTTATAATAATTGGTACGTCAATATGAAAAATTAAATCAACACTTTAAAGAAGTCACTAAATTTAAATCTCTTTGCAGAAAACTAAAATCTTTGGATGCCACATTCTTGCAAACAATTAGAAGCTGACCAATGAAAAATGAGTGGCTTATCGACAAGAAAAAGTTTCCAGAAACATTACAAGTGCAACCAATTAAAATTGTTAAAAACAACAAATTGTTGAAATCAACAACAATGTGCATCACATCGTCAGTTTAATTCATATGCTATTATCAGTTTAAAATGGATATAGTGTGACTTCCTTCTGCTGGAAATCAATTCTAACACGCGGTCCAGTACGTTCCTAATTTCAAATTGCCCTCATGTTAATAAATTTTAATGACACCAAAAGGAAGGAAATCGAATTATCAATGTAAAAGTGTTTACTAATAATGTTTAAGATATTTAAAGTTTTGTTGTTTGTTTTTGTTCTAATTTGTTGATATGTTTAATAAGATTATTATTTATCAATTGGTATTGTAGTGTACTATGTAGTGTAGTGTATTATTATATATTTTATTTTGATGAAAATGAATAAATTATACAAAATTCATAGAATTTTGGCTTTGACTTTCAATTTGAAGTGGGGATATCATTCATACAAATTTAGGTTGAAAAGTATTTGCAACGATGTTAATTTTGAATTTGACTCGCATCGAAAATTGTTTGACAAATTATTGAGTAGCGATGCATTTCAATTTGAGGATAACACTTAAGATATTATTGCTAATGTGTTGAATTTTACTGTTGAGGGTAATGTCTGTTTTTTGTTGAGAACGCGATTTTCTCAACAATTTCTCAACTTGAATATTACCCTAATCCTTTGAGAAAATGTTTGAAAAATTGTTGAAATTTAGCATTTTTCAAACGTTTGTGTTTATTGGGAATGATCAATAAGAAAAATATAAAGGGTCCTATTCACGACAGAATGAAGAATGCAAAACCAGTCAGCACACCTATGAATGCAAGTGAAAAATATTCAAAGGATGACTGTCCTACAACATCCGAGGAAATGAAGAAAATGGAAAATATTCCGTACCAGGAAGCTATCGGATGTCTTATGTATTTGTCTCAATGCACTAGACCAGACATTACATTCGCTGTAAATAAATTGAGTTGCTTCAACGCAAATCCTGGAACCCATCATTGGTTAACAGTAAAACATATTCTAAGGTATTTGCGTGGCACCTCAAAATTAAAATTGAATTTCGTGAAAGATGAGAGAAGTGATATCATCGGATACCCTGACGCAGACTGGGCTGGTAGTGTTGATGATAGGAAATCTACGCCAGGCTATGTCTTTATCGCTCAAGGAGGAGCCATATCCTAGTGCTCAAAACGGCAACAAACCGTAGCCCTCTCATCGTGTGAAGCTGAATACATTGCTCTTTCAGCAACTGTTCAAGAAGCAATATGGTGGAGTGGTATAGAATCACATTTTTGCCCGAGTCCAAAATCGATGCAAATAGCTTGCGATAATCAAAGTCATCATTTTGTGCAAGATCAATTACAAAATGGAAAGTTTAAGGTGAACTACATAAGCACAAACGAACAAGTTGCTGATATCCCATCGAAACCACTTGAGAAGAATAAATTGGAATTATTCAGAAAGGCAATGGGGCTTCAATAAAATATCCAGATTAAGGAGGAGTATTGGGATTATACTATCATGTAATCTACATATCCTATTATATCCCTATTTTTATATATTTATATATTATGACATTTATTGTATTCCTTATGTTATTCATGTCTGTTCTGGGTCACACCGCATTGTGCACCACACTATACACTTTCTACACACCACACACAAAGTTAGTTGTTCTGAGTCACACGTGTGAACACTTTTTTCGGACTTTTAATCGAAAAATGTGACAGCTGATTTTTTTCTGCAAGCCATATTATTTGCAGACAGAAATTATAAACAAAACATATTTTGCCGGTATAAACATAAAAAATTAAAAGTAAGTGCGTAACTCAAAGCCATAAAATGCCTGCCGGATTTTTGTTAGCAGTGAATAATGTAAAGACAAGAGCAATTTATCAAGAAAAAGGAGACAATTGCGTGATGCTTCAAATCTGTTTTGATTTGTTTTTTTCTATCCCTCCTCAATGTTACTCATGAACAAACGATCGCCGTATCGTTTTCGTTTTTGTTTTTGACGGCGGAGAAGTTTTTATTTTGGTTTTGGTCAAACAGTTTTTAACATCCATACATTAAAGGAAATTTAATTATAGTGGGCATAATTAACTATTCTGTTAAGGTTTTTCTCATTTGTATTGCTTAAATATTTACAATAATATTGCAAACAAATTTTCTATCGTGGCGGCCTCCATGTGCAGAAAGATATTGGCGGCGTGTTTTTTTTAATTTGCTCAGTGATTTGTGCACCAAGAACACTTTGCAGAATTGAAGATGCCATATTTTTCATGCAATAAATTTGGCAAAATTCACTTTTCTTAGCCCATTGATTTTGTAAAAGTTATAATTTAATTACCTTATATTTTCAAAAAGACCTTTGATTTGTTTAGGAAAGCGGATAGTATTCACAAAAATCAAAGATAATTTTGCTTAAAACTTTTTTGTGTTAACTTTTAAAAATTGTGGCAACATTATACTTTCGAACACACTGAAAACCAGCTGATTAAAACAACCCCAAAATTTCTACACCAATCAGAGGAAATTTCGGTTCAAATTTTAGATGGATTTTTAAAATCGTGGTTTCTGACATATATAAGTGACTTTCCCAATAAAATTTGCAAATATTTATAAAAAACATATTAAAGTTTCAGAATCTGTTATTTATTTGTTATAAAAACTTCTAACTTTGCATACGATGGCTGTACACTAAGCCTACACAAAAGAAATGTTCGTGTACATTTTTCAGGTCTATGACGGTGTATAGTGTTGGCCAGAACACCTTTTAAGTGTGACACCATACGTAACTTGTACATGTGTGTACCAGAACAGACACGATTGACATTTAGCAATAAATATAGTATACTTCTTCCGCTGTAACCGTGCGCTCTGCTATAAACTTTTAATTGAACAAAATTAAATTCGAATTATTCTGTTTTCTTTCAGAAAAACTAATTTAGCTTACAGACTGCTGATTTATTGGAAATCTAGGCGCACCGAAATATTAGAAGGAACACGCTGACATCGTTAATATGATAAGGAAGATAATCATTTATATAGTTTATTTTTGTTAACCCTTTAGTTGTTATTGATCATAATTGTATGTCAAAGTTATGTTAGAATAAAACACACAATTATTGTCAAATGTGGAGTATGAAAGTAAATATGAGTAAATCAAAAATGATGGTATTTAGCAACGGGGGACGACTAGCACGGCACGAAAAATGGAAACTAAATGGGCAGGATATTGAAATAGTCTCGGAATATAATTACTTAGGAGTGGTATTAACCCCTAAACTGTCTTTTAAGAAACACATTGAGAATAGAAATAATCAAGCCAAACGTGCAATACAAATGACGTGGCAAAACTTTCTCAATGCACCAAATATTTCGTTACAAAGCAAGTGGAACCTATTTATGGCAGTATGCAAATATGGGAATTCAGTTACTGCGACCAAGTTGATAGACTACAACGATACTTCATAAAACGAATAATGAAACTACCGGATACAACACCTAATTACACAATAGAAATATAATTTAGAATTAAAAACGGACATTTACACACATTAGAACTGCACTTACAATACATAACAAAAGCACTATTTAGATATGGTTCCAATCGCTACCTCATATACTATCAAAATTTATAATCACTAAAAATTTGTTTTGGGATAAAAGCTTAAAAGATATGACATATAATCTAGGAGTTCAGTCGCCTCATTCGACATCGTCGAAAATGGATTGGATATCATTCAATGAAGCAATATTAAGACGTCTTGAAATACATGACGCAAGAAAAAATTTTAGAAAAGCGGTTGAAAGTCAATCGAGAATTTATAAGCTTCTTGATCACACCAGAGGTAGACTGTATATAAGCCAGTTGTATACTCAAAGCGATATAGCATGGATATTTAAGGCACGCGCGGACCTAATCCAGCTTAATGCTAACGCACCATTTGTCTTGAGAGAAGGTAGTGAACTCTGCTCACTATGCAATTTACGGGAAAAAGAAACACTACATTTCCATGGCAAATGCCCAATATTCATTAATTACAGACTATGCTTTAAAAAAAAAAAACAGTTTTGAGCCTAACAGAAATCATCAACATACTGAATGGAAGACAGGATATGGATTGGAAAAACCTTACTGGATACTTGAAATCTGCATTAAATTATAGAAAATTAATCTTAACAGAATTCTCATAAGTAACTTTTAATTTTAAACAAAATTGCAAAATTGTATTTGTATGTAAAGCAATGAAATTTTAATTTATATGATTTAAAGATTCGACTGACGACTTTTGTCATAGTCGTAAAATCTTCAATTGATTAAGATTGATAACCTATAATTTATAAAAGTTATAATTTATCAATTTTGTTAGCTATAGAAAAGAATTTACCAATAAAGAAGATTCATTCATTCATTCAACACACAAATAACAAAAACAAAATGCTTTAGTCTATAGCATAATTCAGAAAAATAAAATATTGAAAATTTTTTATAAGAAAGGCATATTTTCTGTTATTTCAAATAAAACTAAATAAGATATTGGGGGCGCAATATATACATTTTTTGATTGAAATTTATTGTCCATATCAATTAATAATTTAATTGAATCAATCAAATATTTGGTTGATTTTTGTCGCGAAATTAATTAAAATTGTGGGAGCCACCGTGGTGCAATGGTTAGCATGCCCGCCTTGCATACACAAGGTCGTGGGTTCAATTTCTGCTTCGACCGCACACCAAAAAGTTTTTCAGTGGTGGATTATCCCACCTCAGTAATGCTGGTGACATTTCTTAGGGATTCAAAGCTTCTCTAAGTCGTTTCACAGCAATGTGGAACGCCGTTCGGACTCGGCTATAAAAAGGAGGTCCCTTGTCATTAAGCTTAACATGGAATCGGGCAGCACTCAGTGATAAGAGAGAAGTTCACCAATGTGGTATCACAATGGACTGAGTAGTCTAAGTGAGCCTGATACATCGGGCTGCCACCTAACCTAACCTAATTAAAATTGTAATTGATTCAAATAAAACTGTAATTGAATTTTATGTTAAAAATCAATCACGTTTTTAATTGATTCAATCACACAATTAATTGATTCCGTGACAAAAGTCAATTAAATTTTTAATTGAAAATCGTGTTGGTTTTCAATCAAAATGGGTGATTGATACTATCATTTTCGTGATTGAAGACATTTCAATTAAAAAACTGATTGAATCCGCGATTTTCGTGATTGAAATAAAAAAAATGTGTGTATCACATCATATTTAACATATTTTTTGCATTAATGAAAGTACGATGTTGAGTTACAACCTTGCCAGCATTTCCAAGTTCCATTTCATCCTCATCGCTACCATAGACTTGTAATTGACACTACAACAATCGCCAACTGTGATGGGGGAAGCGTATCAAAAAGTATGAAATGTACATGGAAGTATTTTGCCATCACTATTATTGTAAGAGCCATTTTATATTTTGTGAAACACCAAGCGCAACTAGCTTATTATAATTTATTTAAATAAAAACTATAATAAAGTGCTGAAAACATACACTCATAGAAAAGTGTGCTAAAAACAACAGTCGATGTCTACTGTTATATTTTTGTACTTCAGGACCTAATGAACAACAAATTATAAAATGTTTAGGTTATAAAATTTTCCTCAAAGCATATTTAAGAACCAAAAGTAGTTTTTGGTATATTTTTGCACTGTAATATACTTACAAGCTCCTAAATACGATCAGCAAACATTTTGTTTGCTGTTATGCCTCAATTCGATAAATATTCAGATTTTTTGTCAAATACTTTAGATATCCATAAAATATTGTTTTAATTATGTTAAGACAATATATGTCAGTTGACATTTTTATTTGTTTCATCCAAAATAAAACATGTTTTGCTGTAATCGAGCTTAAAAAATAGCAGGAAATGTTTGCTATTTCAGCTAACAGTTACTGCTGTCCCTTTTTCAGCACACTTTCTGCTGGTTTTAGCAGACTTTTCTGCTGTCCCTACTAACAAATTTCTTTGGGTGTAGTTATTTTGCTTAAAATTGTGAAAGGTATATTGGCTAACAATTTTTGACTTTCTTAATGGAATAAAGTGCTAGTTTTTCATATATTTTTCCAGACACGCTGTCTCTATCGAGAATAAAAACACTAGCCAGTTTTAATTGGCTATACATTTCAATCCAAAAATTTATATATTGCGCCCCAAAATCGTATTTAGTTTTATTTGAAATAAAAGAAATTATGTGTTTCTTATAAAACATATTCAATATTTTATTATTTTTTTAATTATGCAATAGACAAAAAATTTGGTTCTTGTGTGTTTTGTTCTAACATAACTTACACATACAATTACTATCAATACCAACTATAGGGTGAAAAAAAAATAAACTATATAAATCATTATCTTCCTTTTATTAAAAATAGAGATGTATATTAAGAGTAGAGAATATTAAGATTATATCTGTTTGTATATCATAGTATAATAATACTTAAAAAAAATATAAAAAAAATAACCATGTCTGCATGTTCCTTCTAATATGTAGATGCGCCTAGATTTCCAATAAATCAGCAACATGTAAGCTAACTTAGTTTTTCTGAAAGTAACAATTCCTTTCCAAAATGTCCATACATTGAAATCGTCTATTAAAATTTGGTCCAATCAAAGACAAAAATAATAGGAAAGCAATGTAATATTTGGTATTATATTGATGATGCTTTGCAAATTCTGGAAATAGAAAAAAATATAAATGGAAAGAAAGAACTTTTTACCATTACATAATTCAGCTCATTAGTTTATAAAGGGTGGTTAAATTGTAAGGCCGATGTTGAATGTGAACCACACCTAAACGCCAAGTTTTTTTTTCCGAATTTTATTTGGCATTTCTCTATTTCAGACTTACTCAATTTGAACCATGGAGAGATACACAATCCAACAACGTGTTCAATTGTTCCATGAAATGGCAACAGTGGATGATAAATTTTCGAAGAAAATCATCTTCAGTGATGAGGCACATTTTCACCTCAGTGGATTCGTCAATAAACAGAATTGCCGCATTTGGGCGAATAGAAACCAAGAGTGATTGTCGAAAAACCAATGCACCCACAAAGAGTGACTGTTAGGTGCGGTTTATCATCGGGCCGTATTTTTTCCAAAATGAGGCCGGTCAGGCAGTTACTGTGAATGGTGTTCGCTATCGTGAGATGATAACGAACTTTTTATGGCCCGAATTAGAAGATATGGATGTGGACGATATGTGGTTTCAGCAGGACGGTGCCACTTGCCACACAGCTTACGAAACAATGGCTCTTTCGCGCAACAAATTCAATAGCCGTGTTATCTCACGTAATGGCGATGTCAATTGGCCGCCAAGATCATGTGATTTGACACCGTTGGACTTTTTTCTTTGGGTTATTTGAAAGAAACGGTGTACGTTGATAAACCAGCAACAATTCAAGAGCTAAAGGATGAGATAATTCGGCACATTAACGGCATAGAACCTCCATTATGCCTCAGCGTCATCGACAATTTTGACCATCGGATGAAGGTGTGCCACCGAGGTCGCGGCGCCCATTTGGCCGATATTTTGTTCCATACATAATTGAGTAATACCAATATATCATAATAAAATAAGATTACAATAATTTCCTAAATAGTTTGTGTTTTATTCAAAATCAACATCGGCCCTTGAAATTTTAACAACCCTTTATATCAGATATACTGCTCTCAAACTGGAAAAGGCAGGTAAAATGCAATTTAATGCCAACGCTACTTCGCAACATCAAGGTAAATCTTCCAAAAAATCCATACCACTCTTGGTTTTAAGAAAACTAGAAGTGAAAAAATTTACAATTTTAAAAGATCAATACGGAACCCTCCGTTTAATTGCAAACATGTTCTTATATTTTTATATATTTAATAAAATGATGGAGTTGATGGGATTGATTGGTCAATTTCATGAAATAAAATTGGTCTCGTAAAGAAATTAATAAAAAAAATACAATATTTTAGTTCGTTTAATGTAAACAGGTTTCCATGGAAAATGGTATTCACATTTCACAATTTCTTACCTTCAATAATCGTAGATTGTTTTCCATTTTTACGATACCACAAAACACAAACACAGGTAATTTCAAATGCGTTCAATCATATATTTTTTTCAAATCTTGACCACGTGGCCATTCGTTGTTGCACACTTTATTTATTTCAACCCTTTGCTACACACATTTTGAATGCAGCAGACAGAATGTCGCCAATCATTTTTTTCAATTTACGCGAAACACAAAAACCCAACCGTTCGTTACGAGTTACTTCCACAGACTGATCTCTCCATCATACATTGTTGAATAAATACCCGGAAACGGAAAAATTTTCAATCACGTTTGTAATTGAAAATCATTTCCAAATTGATTAACAAATTGATTGAATCAGTTAATATTTTAATTGGAAACGTAACAAATATCAATCATTGTTTATTTGGTTTTTATTCGGATTTGATTAAATAATTAATTGAATCAATTAACATATTAATTGAATCCGTTTCCAAATTCAATTAAGTGTTTAATTGAAAAAATTTTGGTGATAATTTGTGTGTGTGGGAGAAAATTGGTACTACGAATACAAATAAAAGGGAAAAACGATGGGAATAATTCCCCCAAAAAATTCAATAGAGTTGCTACCAAAATGCTCAATTTCTCTGTAATTTCAAGTCAAAAACCACCAGGATGGGATGCATCCAAGTACCGAATCCTAATCTCATGATCACAGATCTGTACATAAAAATTGTTGCATATTTAGCAAATAAAATAAAAGTTTTACATTTAAATTATAGTACTCCTAATATAGGCACAAGAATATGCGTCCCGTCAACACATCCTACCACTCTTGAAATTCCATGCGTGACGTAAAAAGCTAATGAAATTTTCTTCTTTCCTTTTCCGTTGTAATGAAATATATCCACTTTGGGCATATGCGTTCTTCACCACGTGCACACCTCTACTGCTAACACGTCTAACAAGGTTTTTGAAGGCAGGATTATTTACCCTATAATATTTGTGAAACCTTCAAAAGCAAAGGAGCCCATTAACTACCTCTATTTTTTCACATTTTCTCCTTAACTCAACTTTTACGTCAATTCATGTAAATATTTGCCAAAATAAAACAGCTGACTCCAATGCTCCAAATTACTTCTCCCTAGTTATTCCCTTCGCTATTGTTTAGAATAGGAGGATTTTATTCCCGGGAAAATGAATTCCTAAGGAACGCAGTTCCCAAAGAATATTTACAATCGAGCAAATAATGTTATTCACTTAATTCGTTTTAATTGTAACAAAGGAAAATCTGCGAAAAAAAACTGTCAGAAATGTTTTCTTCGAACCCTCCTGACCCTGAATGGAGGAAGTGGATGGGCCAAGACGGCATGCAGTGTTTATATTGAACACTCAGTCTTTGCCACATCTAGCAAAGTCTCAGGGTTATGGCTTTCATTATATCCAAATGAAGGTGTATAAAAACGATCAGCTAAAGGATTCAGAAATGGACAAGCCTCTGTCTGAATAAGCGGATCCTCTTGCGAAGTCGAGGGAGATACCAAAGTTGAAGACATGGATAGATACCGTATGCGTGAGGAGGCTTCTACTGCCTCAGAACTCACCAAAGTTGATCCTATGGTTATTGCGAGAGTCACCGAGATCTCTGAAGAGGACATTCTTGATGACTCGATTGAAGCGGCTGATGTGACGGTTGTTGAAAATCTCGATGGTCCTACGGATCCTCCAGATAAATCTTCATCATTGTAAGGCTGCATGTGCTGCCTTAAAAATTCTCCTGATGAAAGGGGACATAGACATAGTTCTTATTCAAGAACCATATGTTTATAGAAACAAAATATGTGAATTAAGTACTCCGGGGTTCAAACTATTGCAGTATATTGGTAATGATGTAATTCGAGCCTGTATAATTGCTAAAAAAGAGCATAACTTGTTTCTGCTTCCTTCAATGTGCAATGCAGACACTGTCGTTACCAATTTAGAAATAGCCAAATGCAAATATTGGGTATCTTCGGTCTATATGGGACATGACAGGGAGATGCCTCCAAGTGCCGTTAAGACCTTAGTTGAGGGGTTACTGAAAACAAAGACGAAACTCATTATGGGATGCGATGCGAATGCGCATCATAGTATATGGGGAAGTAGTGATACTAATGCAAGGGGAGAGTCGCTAATAGAGTTTATTTTGGTACTAATCTGGTAGTTTGCAACAAGGGAGATGCCCCAACCTTTGTCAATAAAAACAGGCAAGAGGTTTTGGACATCACCTTGGCCTCGCAAGAACTGAATGAAATGATATCTGAGTGGCAGGTTTTAAGTGAACACAGCTTCTCAGATCATCGCTACATCAGTTTCAAATTTGATGTTCATATCACCAAGATCATATTTCCGCCAAATGTTAGGAAAGCTGACTGGAATAGGTATAGGGAATCGTTCAATATGATGATACCGGAAATAACAGAGACAAATATGAGAAATGTGCAAGATATCGAACACGCAGTGGAGCGGATTACTAAGGCCTTCAACATCTAACTGAAAGCTGCATGCCCTAGAGGAAAACCAAGGGGGAAACATCGACCACCATGGTGGTCTACGGAATTAAGTAATATGAGGAAATCCTGCAGCTCTTTAACAAAGCAAAGTCCACCAGAGCTCCTGTGGATTGGGACGCTTACAAGAAGAATCTGAGAGGATACAAGCGAGAACTGAGAAAGGCTCAGCATAACTCTTGGAATGATTACTGCAGCAGCATTGAATACGTCCGAGGCTTCCAGACTACGGAAGGTGCTAGCATCCACGAGCTCCGCTCCAGGTTTCATTAAAACATCGGAGGGCAATTGGACAACGTCCAGTGAGGAGACGCTGGAGGTACTACTGGACACACATTTTCCCGGAAATCAGACGGTTGAACCATGCACTGGCGGTGCCACAGTGGCTCAGCGGTCGTTTCCTATCGAGGAAATTGTATCAGAATCTAGAATAAAATGGGCGTTAAATAGCTTTGGATCATTCAAATCCCCCGGACCTGATGGAATTACTCCGGTGGAGTTACAAGCGGTGGCTGACAGAATTATCCCCTGGTTGTCGGCGATATATATAGGATGTATCAACTTTGCATATATTCCATGAAAGTGGAGGGAATCAAAAGTCGTTTTCATACCTAAAGCGGGAAAAGCCTCTCACTCGAGTGCGAAGGATTTCCGACCAATCAGCTTATCATCATTCTTACTTAAGACTCTGGAGAGGATGATAGATATTTATGTTAGAACTAGCGTCGATTCAAGTTTGCTCTCGAAACGACAACATGCATACTCGAAGGGCAGGTCTACTGAGACCGCATTACATGAACTAGTCAGCTTTATTGAAAGCTCACTATCTGTCAAAGAATACACAATCGTGGCATTTCTAGACATCGAAGGAGCGTTCAATAACGTCCATCCGAGCTCGATATTAAATGGACTGACAACTCTGAATGTTGATCCAGGTATATTTTGGCTGTTAGACGAACTTCTAAGGAAGAGACGCATTTCAGCCACACTAGGACGAGCAAACATACAAAGGTATGTGAACAGAGGCACTCCTCAAGGAGGAGTTCTTTCACCTCTTCTTTGGAATGTTGCTATAAACGACCTTCTGGTTTCCCTAGAAAAAGAAAGGATACAAGTGGTGGCATACGCAGATGATGTGGCGCTAGCAGTCAGGGGAAAATTCCCATCAACAGTTAGAGATATTATACAGAGAGCCCTCCGGATGACTGAGAAATGTGCGAAAGATAATGGTCTTGGGGTAAATCCTGCAAAGACAGAACTAGTCATGTACTGCAAATATGGCAAAACTCCCACGGTTAGGCCCATTTCCTTAGGGGGTATTGAAATTCCCTTTAGGGAGTGTGCAAAATACCTTGGCGTTATTTTGGACAGGAAGCTGAACTTTAAGCTTAATATTGAAGAAAGAGCGAGGAAAGCAACGGTAGCTTTATACTCGTGCAAAAAGGCAATAGGGAACAAGTGGGGACTAAAACCAAAAATTGTACATTGGCTATACACGGCAGTGGTTAGACCTATAATACTATATGGTGTTGTAGTCTGGTGGCCGGCACTTCACCAGCCGACAAGTTTAGACAAAGTTCAGCGTATGGCGTGCTTGTGTATCTCAGGTGCATTCAGCAAGACAGGAACAAACTCCCTTAATGTCATACTGCATCTATTACCTTTAGACATTTTGGCCAAACAGTCAGCTGCAACAACGGCTGTGCGGTTGCGCGATCTATCGCTGTGGTCGGAAAAAAGTTACGGTCACAGTTCGGTCCTCAAAATAATGCCAGATGTGCCTAACGTAGTGGATTACACTTTGGCGAGTCCACTTTTCGATTAAAAGTTTGAGACTCTAATTCCCAACAGTGAGGCGTGGTGTACACGGACCACGGGGAATAAAAGATATATAGATTTCTACACTGATGGCTCCAAATTGGATGGCCAAGTGGGTTTCGGAGTATACTCTAAAGATCTGGAACTTCGAATAGCGAAAAGATTACCTGATCACTGTAGTGTTTTTCAGGCAGAAATATTAGCAATAAGAGAAGTGGTGAATTGGCTGAAAAGTAATGCTCCAAGCAATATTGGCATTAATATATACTCAGTCAACCTGCAATAAAATCCTTGGACTCTGTGATCCTCAACTCGAAAACGGCCATCGACTGCCGCAAATCTCTCAATGAGATGGCTGAGCAGCACAATATTCACCTAATATGGGTGCCTGGCCATAGGAACATACCGGGGAACTGCGAAGCAGATGAGCTAGCAAGGCTAGGAACTACCTTACATATTCCAGGGGAACTAGAATCTGTTGGTATGCCTCTGGCTACCTGCAAGCTCTTACTGCGTAAGAACGCTGTCGTGATGGCAAATGTTCGATGGGAGAATTGTAAGGGTTGTAACGACACCAAGCAAATATGGCCCCATTTAAAATTAACCGCACACTAGATATGCTAGTGTTCTCGAGACGCCAGATATCACTCCTGATATCTGCTATAACGGGTCGCTGCCTGATAGGCGATTTTGCAAAAACTATTGGTGCGAAGTATAATGACTATTGTATGAGCTGCCATGATGCGGAGGAAAAGGAATCAATAAAACAACTCTTGTTTGAGTGTCCTGCATTTTGTGTAAGGCGTAAGCAAATTTTAGGGGCATATAGCTTCAGATTACTGGCGGACCTGGAAAACGTTAACTTAAGTAGTCTGCTAATGTTTTTGGAACAATCTGGTTGGTTCAACAGAAGAAAATAATCGAGAAGGTTCAAGGTTAAAACTAGAAGTGCCCATATGTAATAGGTACTTTTAGTTAATGTGGTATCACAATGGACTGAATAGTCTCAGTGAGCCTGAATCTTAATCGGGCTGTCACTATAACCTAACCTAACCTAACCTTTCTTCGAACTTGTCAATGGTTTATAACATAATAAATCGTGCAGAAAAGGTAAGGAAGACTTGAAGCAATCTCCAGACAGCCAAAAACAAATATTTCAAGAAGAGACGAAAGAATCCCTACGACAGTATAAGATCGATGGCTCTAGACCTTCAAAACTACTGCGGAGTTGAGAGTTCACATGAAACCGTTCAAAAATTACTAATTGAACACTTTACCTGTGGAACTCTTACCTGCGACGTTTCAATTTATTGACAATGCTATTGCATTCAAGAATCCTTTATATGGACATTTTTCTGTTTAATGCGCCTTATGCGCTTTACAGACTATCAGTTATTCCGGACGACAGTACTTGTGTCGAACATATCCCATACATTGTGCACATTATAAGTTAAGTTCGAAGGCATAATCGATACTGCTGCATGTTTATGGGATCGATAACACATTTACCGATTATTTAGTCATCGCCGACAAGTTGTATCGATCCGACACACTGTAAGATTCTTTACAAACACCGACATTCCGTCCGGAATAACTGATAGTCTGTAAAGCGCATTACAGACTATCAGTTATTCCGGACGACAGTGATCGTGTCGAACATATCTCATATATTGTGCACATTATCAGTTAATTCCGAAGGCATAATCGATACTGCTGCATGTTTATTGGATCGATAACACATTTACCGATTATTTAGTCATCGCCGACAAGTCGTATCGATTCGACACACTGTAAGATTCTTTACAAATGCTACTCTATACACATCCTTATCAATTCATTCCTTTTTTCTAAATTTCTGATTATCAAACTTTCCGTCTTTATTGCTATATACATTCAGAGTTTTGTTGCTAATTATTAAAATTTTGAAAAATATCTCTGTATTATAAGTTTTTTCTTTGATTCTTTGCCGAATTCGTGTTTCAACTTTAGTAAATCGGATTTAACTACACTTGTATTTGAAGCAACTTTAGTGAATCGGATTTAACTACTTTCGCTAATTTATACTCAGAATGCTAATCTCCTCATCGATTATTGTAATAAGGTACATGTATTTCGAACTATATTCTATTTTTGTTATTTTGACACTCATTCATATTCAAAAAAAAACTAGAGATCGTTGTGTTTCTCTACCATTTCAAACTATGAATGAGCAAAACGAGCTTATTTCAATGTCCCCTGAACGATTATGAGATCACTAGAATTGTCGTGATCACGAGATTTATCATGAGTTACGAGATTTGTCGTGAATCTCTAGAATTATCAGATGTACCAACCATTTTCGACCCAGGGGAATTATCATTACACATGTCAAATGTCGTGAGCCACGAGAACTTTTGTGATCAGTGGATGGTAAGTCTCAAAAAGTTATTCGTACGGAATACGAATTTTCACTTACGCGCACACCTCTAAAACAGATCTCTATGAACTATTTTGCAACACTGACATCACATCACAATGGACTGAATAACCTAACACTGACATAGGAAAATATCCAGAATAAAACTTCTGAACTGTGTCTGGAATTGCATCAGGACCAATGCTTACGGAAAATTCAACGCCATATATAGGCAAATGAATATCGGGGGAGTGAAATGTGGGTTTCAAACCAATACAGAACATTCAATAAATTGCTATCAATAAGATTTTAACAGAAATTGCTTACTTAAGAAAACCACATACCTTTAAAAATTCCTTGCTGTAATAAATAATTCTTTTCACATCATGTACCATTTGAAAGACACTGTGGTAAGCATTTTCTTGTTCACCTTTCAGAATAATAGCACGGACGTCTATAAAATCGTTTCCATGTTTTGCTATAAAATCTGGAAACTATTGTTTGAAAATGTTTAGCAGTATTTCGACTCTCCTTATAAATTAGTCTTCCAAAATTTGGCAATACTAAATCTGGATATTAAACAAATCGGATAACAATTAAATTAACTTACATAATTTTTTGTGAACTGCGATTTGAAGAACATATCAGCTTTTTCCATTGACATTATTCGCTTATTCAATATTTTAATGAGATCTCTTTGAATATTTGCCATAATATCAATTGTACAGTAATTTAATGATTCTGTAGTACCAGTGTCGATACATGCAGATGTGGTAATTCCGGCAAAACTGAGTCGGTGGTCACCTCCTTCGTGATTTTGCCAACCGTTTTTTGAGAGTTGGTATCCTATATTTTGTTCAAGCGGTGTATCCAAATAAGATTGTGGGCACACCACTGTTGTTGATGTCAATTGTGTCCCAAATTTGTCATTTTCAATAACGGATTTTTTCATGGGAGTGTAAGTACCCGTTTTAATATAGGCTTGACTGGCTTTTGAAGTTTCAACAATATTGTAGTTATAGTTTGTTTTTTCACATACATTTTTGTTGAATTCGTGGATATTGTAGCTATGCTGTGCAGCATAACATTCGGGCTTTCTTTGAGATTGTACCAAATTATCCAAATTTATGACTGATTTTGTAAGGTTTTCTATAAAAGTAATGGAAGCATCTTGCCAAACGGAAAACGATTTTTCAAAATCTGGACTTAGTGCGGATTTTACTTTGTTCAATCCTTCCGGTGTATTATAAACGTATCCTTTTGTTATGAGCCATGCGTTTACAACTCGCGTAAAGACAAATATCATATCTTTAACAGCCCACGCTAATCCTTGAGAGTTAATATTGGCCAAGACACCATCTGGCCGAGTTATGTCTTGTTTTAGACGGGCACACAAATGGTCAATTTTATTGAAACATGGCCGATTTCGGTAAGTTCTAGATACCTTTTCAACGATATCACTGACCTTGAGAGCCAATCGTGTTATTTCGAAAAATTTTGCTAAAGAAGGGGTTTTTTGGTAAGCAAGCGATGCGCATTTATCAGCTCTATTATGGAAATTGGAATTATCTGCATCTCCGCCAACGTCATTATCCCTACCAAGGGACAAAAAAGGAAGATATTCAAGACTCTGATTAAATATTAAAATATATGCCTTACTCTGAGTTGAAAATTGGTGTGCTTCGCAAAGAGGAACTTGTGTCTAAAACATGCAGAATTTTAGAGATTTCGCAAAGATTCATATGTGAAATGTTTAAAAACAATTGATAATAAATATTACCTTTATCATGATGTGTAGCTGGGCAAGGAAAAATTCCTAAATTACCACAAGACCCATTTGCAAAGCAAACATTCAACGGATTGACATTTTGAGGAATACTTTGGGAAACACATTGAATTTGCATGTTTATCTTGTTGCGTTCCATTTGTAAATTTTGATTATTTGTTACGCTTTCAATCTCTCCATCTTGATGATATTGGTTTGCCATAGAATTTGATGGATTAGAAACAGGCGGATAAATTGGTACTGGTGCATACGGTATCAAGGGATATGTTACATTAGGCCCCTGCCAGAATGGAACCGGAACAATGGTAGTAGTATGCGGCCAAAAACTTGGTATGTCTGAAAAAAAAAAAAAATATTACTAAATAATTTAATATACAAATTTACCAACCTTGGCTTATTATTGGCAATCTCAAACGATCCATTCGGATTTTTTCTAGCAATTGTACTCAGATGAAAAATGTGCGTTCAAGAATGGGAAAATTCTTACTTCTTCTGATTTTCTTTTGTTAAGAACACGTATGCCTATTTTCAGCAACTATTTAAACTAATTTTAATACATGTTCGATCCCCTGCTTGTGGTATACTAGTAAACATATTGCTTAATTTCCTCTTGTAGAGCTTCTTTCAGTTTAACCATTAGATGGTTCCTTTAAGCCAATTGAATATTTTGCGAAATCATTATAAATTATAATGAAAAACCAATAGAACTGTTAAAATATGTTCGAGTCTAGTAAAAAAGACAGTAGTGTGCTTTGAAAATGAGCGAACAAACTTCAAGATATATTAAAATAAGAAAATGTTGGATTTAACATAGACCGGCATTCTATTTTATCTCTCTAAAATAGTTTTGGTATTACTTATATGACATTTTCCGCCAAGGAATTTAACTTACCGCGGATTTTGGGCTTCCCATCAGGGATGAAAACTTACATTTTTAAATTGTACCAACGAGAATAAAATGTGTACTTTTTCGGTTAAAATTTGACCAAAATTCAAAAATAATGGATTGGATTAGGGCTGTCACCCGCGATAAATACCGTCCCGAAATCCTGAGATTTTCGGGAGGGGATTAATCCCGATTCCCGGGAAAAACGAAAAACTAATTCCAATTTGTTAAATTTGTAACTTTTTAGCATTAGGGCTGTTTTCTTTTTGCACTGGATACAACATTTGTATGGGCTATCCAGTACATCGTTGCACTGGTGTTCTATCCAGAACATCTCATCAGTGCAAGTCGCGCCGATCTTGCCAGATTGTGTTTTGATAAAGTGACGCTTCATCGATTCACAATAGCACTTTATTGTGACTAATTTATCGAAAAACATGTAATTCAAAGTGGTATAGTGTCATAAATAATCGCAGCAGTAAATATTTATTACTAATTGGAGCATTTCATACATTAAAAATGCAAGATTTCACTTCTTTTCTGTGATTGTTTTTTAAACAGCTGATGACAGTGTTGCATATTTTTGGAGATGTCCTGGATAAACGAGTACTCTGTTTTCTTTTAGTCCTTCACGGCTTAGGGTATCCAGTGCTAAAAGAAAACAGCCCTATTATTTATTAGGGATGTTTTCTTTTTGCACTGGATACAACATTTAGGGCTGTTTTCTTTTTGCACTGGATACAACATTTGTATGGGCTATCCAGAACATCGTTGCACTGGTGTTCTATCCAGAACATCTCATCAGTGCAAGTCGCGCCGATCTTGCCAGATTGTGTTTTGATAAAGTGCTGCTGCTTTCATATCATTCGAACTTGTCTTGTTCCAGCTGATCTGATGCGAGGGGTGAAACCAAGAGTTTCACCCCGATAGAAAATGTCATATACATATATGAGCTTTAGAGAGGAATCTCTGTAAGATCTTAAATGCCTCGATGTTCTTGGTGCGGAGGATTTCCTCTATGTTGCGGGCAGTAATGCCAATTCTATAAAGATCCTTAAAGAAATTAATTCTCAGTCTGCCATCAACCAATCTGCATCTAAACAAAACATGGTCGATAGTTTGAGAGAACCCACAGTCACATAGGTGTGTTGGTGCAAAATTAATGACGAACAAGTGGGCCTTAAGCTGATTGTGGCCAAATCTCAGCCTGTTAATCAGGCATACAGTATTTCTTTGCAGCGAGCTATCTTTAAACCATGGAGGGGAATTAACGTTAGGCTCCAACCGAAAGAGGAATCTCCCAAAAGGGCTCCCTCGCCACTTCCTCTGCCATACTTCAATAGCCTCCCTTTTGTGTGTTGGGTAGAAGTTCTTATGGTATGTAAGTCCAGATATTGGGTCCGGAATGTTGTTGTTTGCTATTTGATCGACGATTTCGTTTCCTTCAATGCCCGAATGACTCGGGACCCAAAGGAAATGTACGGACTTGGCACTTTGATGAAGATCAAACAAAATATGTCTGATCTGATAGATTAGAGGATGATGTTTATTCTTGCAGTGAGATTTTAGTGACATTAGAACTGAGCGGCTATCCGTTATCAATAAAAATTTCTCCTTATCTGAACCGTCAATTTAAGTGCCTCCAGAATGGCAAAAGCTTCTGCTGTATAAATAGAGCTGGTCGATGAAATGCGGAAAGAGCCTTCTATTTCTAAATTCGCATACCAGAAAGCAGCTGATACCCGATCAGGTGTTTTAGATCCATCAGTGTAAATTCTTTCAAATAGTGCCCAACGATTGGCGACAAGACCGTTGAATTTGTCTTGTATTTCGAAACGTGTAGCCTCATTTTTCTTAACATCCTGGAACTCTATAGCAGTTTTGTGGAATATTGCTTCTAGAGGAATTGTATATTTCGGATGTGTGTTACATGGAAAGACATCTTCAAATGCTATCGTTTCTTGTACCATTTTCATCCATTGAGGTATTTTGTCGGCTTCGACGTGAGAGATATAATTTCGAGTGATCTCTATCACCGGGTGGTCTTGCAAGCGGAGATTCTATTTGCGAAACAGCGGCCGAGGTACTTGAATCTCTCTGGTAATGGCATTATATTCGCAGTTTGTTCCAAACTGAGAACATGCGTAGAGCACATAGCTCCAAGGCATATCCTAAGGCATTTGTATTGTATCCTTTGTAAAGTAAGTAAAGCGTCCTGGGAGCATTCCAATAGCAAGAACCCCATGTAATCAATCTTGGGACGAATAACAGCCGTATATATCCTTAGTAGATTCTGTGGGTCAGAACCCCATGATACACCGCACAGGGACCTTATGATGTTAATAAAACTTGAACAGTTGCTTTTTATGGCCTTTATTTGTTGATATAATTCAAGATTATGGTGGAAAATGAAGCCAAGAAAGTTAAAAGAATCTTCATATTCGATTGGGATGCCATAGATGGTGATTTGGCTGGGGATAATAAATCTCTTTCTTTTCCTGTGAAATATGACCGCCTTAGACTTAGACGGAGCTAAAGTTAATTGTATGTTATGAAGGTTCTCAATCAGAATGTCTAGGTTTCTTTGAATATCCCGGAGGGCAATAGACAAATCCGTATTAGAGGTGTATATCACCACGTCATCAGCATATGCCAAAGCATCAATATCCAAACCGTCCAGAATAGCGTTGATGTATATATTAAAAAGTAATGGGCTCAGGATGGAACCCTGAGGAGTCCCAGTAAAAGATCTTCTATGAAGATTACCATTTTCCGTTTGTATGACGTATTCTTTATATATCAATAGATTTCGTAGGACTTTGAGACAATGAGCACTAATACCAATATTTAAAAGCTTCTCGCAAAGAATTTCTAAGTTTACTCCTTCAAAAGCGTTTTTGATGTCAACAAAGACAGCAACTGTGAATTTCTTGTTTTCAATGTTCGATTTAATATTAGCCCATAAAATGGAAATATTATCGGCTGTGCTTCTGCCTGTACGGAAACCGTTTTGATGATGATGTATTTTGTGGTTTTGCTCAAGGAAATGTTCAACCCTTACCTTGATCATTTTCTCAAACGTTTTTCTTAGGCATGATATCAATGCGATTGAACGATAGGAAGTGACCTCCTGAGGTGGCCTATTCTTCGGTGGAGACAGTGTTTCCGCCTGTGTTGCCAAACTGTCAATTTGAATGCAACAATGAGTACTACCCATTGTCTCTTTCAAAGTCTTCCATGTTATGATGTTCGCTATATTGGAAGAGACCTACAGCTGAGTGACCTCTGGAACCCAAAAAGGTTCGATAACCATCGTTTAGAATCGCCAAGTCATAGTCCTGAGCGAATTGAAATACCTCACGGCCTTTCAAGTCGTTAACAGAGTTACCCCATTGTATATTATGTGCATTGAAGTCTCCGCAGATTATAATATTGTCTGAGTGTGAGTACTTGTCCAAAATATTCTTCAGGTCAGAAGCGTTGTATGAAATAGAGGGTGGAGTATAAAAAGACAAAATTAGTAACGGGCCAATATTAGTGTATATCTCGCAAGCGATGTATTCAATTTCCGTACGGATATAATCAGAAGGAAGTAGTTTGAACTTGATAGTGGACCTTATTAGTATAGCGACCCCTCCACCTCTAGTAGAAGATGGGCGGTCTTTTCTTAAAAAGTTGAAGTTCGCAATCTTGCAGTTATCGGTAGGTTTCAAAAAAGTTTCGGAGATACAGGCTATGGAAAAATTATTTTTATTGAGAAATTCGGAGATTTGTTGCTGTTTTTGTCTAATGCTGGTTGAATTAAGTTGTAGTATCTTTATGTCCATTATCTATAGAAGTTTTAGTATCTGTTAAGGAAGAATCTTGTGTAAGTAAAGAAGAATGGAATGTTTCGAAATCGATGTTCTTAGAGATGAGTATTTTCTCACGGGATGAAAGTTCAGTGTCAAAAGATATATCGGATCCGAGGCTGAGGTCCTCGTCCTTATCCAAAATGGGTGCGTTTTCACATACTGATACTTCTGCTACTATATTTGGGGTTTTTGGCTCGACTGCCTTTTCCCAGTTATCGGAAATAGTATTCTCCTCTTCCTCTTGAATACTGATCGGAGTGTTAGTTTCTGTTGTTGTAGAATTGTGCACCGAAGCTGCGCTCTGAGAGATACCAATGGTTTTCCCATTACTGGGCAGCACCACAGGTACCAGGGCACATTGTGCGTCTCCAACTCTACGTTTCTTGTTTGGAATAGGAGGGAACTCTTTGGAGTTGAACGAGAAAACAGATGAGACTATATTTTGTATCACAGGTTTTCGAGGGGCCATAAGTTTAGCCATTTCGACGTTTTTATTCCTAATCTCAATTCTTTTCTCGCAAGAGTCCGAAGTGGCCTCATGAAACTGTTTGCAATTAACACATTTAGGTATTTCCTTGCATTCGTCATTGTGGATTTTGCCACAGTTGTGACATACCTTCTTTTGCCGGCTGCAAACCTTCTCGCTATGATTGAATCTCCAGCATTTCTTACACTGTACTACAGCTTCCACGTAAGGCTTGACTGGAAAGATAACCCCGCAAAGCACTATGTGCGATCCCTGAGAACGTCACGCTGACTTGGTCCAATCTTTCGATGCCGCTCTTCCACTTTTTCGTGAAGCGTCTAACTTCTATTACTGCAGCAATATCTGAGAGAGGCTCAAATTCATCAGAGTGGCGAATCCGAATGTTCTCGAATATAAATTGATCAGTAAAATCCTCCTGATCCGGTATAGCTGTTACACCTCTAGCCTCGCATAGTTCAGTTGGTATGTAAACTCTACCGAAATTTTCGGTAGCGTTCAATTTCGTAAGCTGGTACGCACCTCTAATGAAAATAACAGGGTTGTCAAAAGCATATTTTGGCAGCAAACATTTAGTTTATTACAATCATTGTGTGCGTAAAAGTTTTAAAAGGTCTGTAAATAATAAACAATTTATTTGAGGAATACTTGGAACATATAAAGGGTGATTCTTTTGAGGTTAGGATTTTCATGCATTAGTATTTGACAGATCACGTGGGATTTCAGACATGGTGTCAAAGAGAAAGATGCTCAGTATGCTTTGACATTTCATCATGAATAGCCGAACGATCTGCCACAACGTCGAATTTTCAGTGAATGGGCCCTAGAAAAGTTGGCAGAAAATCCGCTTTTTTATCGACAAATTTTGTTCAGCGATGAGGCTCATTTCTGGTTGAATGGCTACGTAAATAAGCAAAATTGCCGCATTTGGAGTGAAGAGCAACCAGAAGCCGTTCAAGAACTGCCCATGCATCCCGAAAAATGCACTGTTTGGTGTGGTTTGTACGCTGGTGGAATCATTGGACCGTATTTTTTCAAAGATGCTGTTGGACGCAACGTTACGGTGAATGGCGATCGCTATCGTTCGATGCTAACAAACTTTTTGTTGCCAAAAATGGAAGAACTGAACTTGGTTGACATGTGGTTTCAACAAGATGGCGCTACATGCCACACAGCTCGCGATTCTATGGCCATTTTGAGGGAAAACTTCGGAGAACAATTCATCTCAAGAAATGGACCGGTAAGTTGGCCACCAAGATCATGCGATTTGACGCCTTTAGACTATTTTTTGTGGGGCTACGTCAAGTCTAAAGTCTACAGAAATAAGCCAGCAACTATTCCAGCTTTGGAAGACAACATTTCCGAAGAAATTCGGGCTATTCCGGCCGAAATGCTCGAAAAAGTTGCCCAAAATTGGACTTTCCGAATGGACCACCTAAGACGCAGCCGCGGTCAACATTTAAATGAAATTATCTTCAAAAAGTAAATTTCATGGACCAATCTAAAGTTTCAAATAAAGAACCGATGAGATTTTGCAAATTTTATGCGTTTTTTTTTTTAAAAAAGTTATCAAGCTCTTAACAAATCACCCTTTATTAACAATTTTTAAAAGCGATTAGCTGGATTAAAATTTGTGTACACAGCCCTGTTTTTTTTGTTGTAGACTATAAATTTTTGCTTCCGAAAATTTCGGTAGAGGTGCATACCGGCCTTAAATAGCAATGCATTTCTTATGGGAATGAAATTTTTCGCTAGAGGTGCATACCGGCCTTTAGGGTATCCAGTGCTAAAAGAAAACAGCCCTATTAATAAATTGGAGTCTCCATTCAGTGCAAACGGCCCTTCCCTGCCAGCATTTCAAAGTTCCATTTCATCGCTACCACAGACTCGTAAATGTCACCACAACCATCGCGAACTGTGATGGGGAAGCATATCAAAAAGTACAAAATGTACATGAAAGTATTTTGCCATCACTACTGTTAAAAGAGCCATTTTATTTTTTTGTGAAACGCCAAGCGCAACCAGCTTGTTATATTTTATTTAAATAAAAACGAAAATAAAGTTCTGAAAACATAGATATTACGCTTAAAATTGTGAAAGGTATATGGTGAACAATTTTCGACTTTCCAAATAGAATAACTTTCCAAATAGAATAAAGTGATCGTTTTTTAAATATTTTTCCAGGCACGCTGTCTCCAAGCCGGGAAAATAGAAAAATTATTTTGTGTTGTTTGGTAAGTATTGAATTGTATAATATTGTATTCCTTTGAAAGACCTTTTTGGTTTTTATAATTTTTAGATTGGAAAATTGCATACAAACGGTTATGGATTCAATCCTAGTTTCGACTAAACATTATGAAGTTTTGCAACGGTGGATTACTCCCTCTGGAATGTTGGAGACATTTCGGAGTGTTTCAAACCTACTCTAAATTTTTCATCGCAATGGGAAATGGTGTTCAGGCTCGGCTATTAAAAGGAGATTCCTTGTCTTTGAGCTTCCTCACTCAGTGACAAGAGAGAAGTTCAACACTGCTGTATCCAGCGTTACCGTTGTGCCACTTTAGTGGCAAATTTGCCACTTTTCTTGGGCGGTGCCACTTTTGCGCCACTTTTTGTTTGTGCCACTAAATGTGATACTTTTTACGATTTTGTGCCACTTTTCCAATAATTCGTGCCACTTTTTCAAAAGTTTAAATATTATGGATAGTTATCACCATAGATGTGTTATTAAGAAAATTTAATGTTGTGCACCAACAGCCTTCGCTCATTAATTCTTATTACGTGAACAGTTACGATTAAAATTATTTGGTAAACCGTACTTTGAATATGCCAAATTTATTGTGGCATGAAATATCAGGATAAATATGAAAATGTTTAAGGTTTGTATTACGACCGCAGGAAATAATTGATGATGGATCCCATAAGGACCCAGTTAGAAAAAATTGCAATCGCCCTTTGAGGCAGATTGTTCCAATTCTACTATATTCCTCAAAATGAATGCTGGAACAGTGGACAGTATTGAAGCATTACCTCATTAGAGAAAAATTGGAAGAAAAGTGTCCTAAGAAATTAGAGAAAGTATATGTTAAAGATCCAAAATGCACTTTCAAATACCACAGATTTATCTTAAATTTTAGTTTATATTATCAAAAGTATGAATACCGTTAACAAAATATTCCAAAACGTGAGTACTATGTTCGGTTTTCGAGTTGAAAATCACTTTATTTTCGCGATTACTTTTCCTGAAATAATCAAAATTATAAATGATTGAGTTATTGAGTTAATTTATCTGCTTTATATTGAACTGTTTTAGTAAAGTAACCGCGAAAATTTCAACTCGAAAATCGAACATAGTGATTACCTTAAATTGTCTCTTACTTATATTTAACAAAAATATTCTATTACAAATATACATAAATTTTGTAAGAAAGTTTGTAAAAACGTGATTTAGCAGATATCGACTATAAAAATTCTTTGTATATTAAAAACATTAAAACAATATAGATAGGTCACAAAATGACATCACAATCCGAAAGTCGTGGACAAATTTTACCATGAATTGACATAAATGACAAAAAACTGAAGAAAAGGGGGTTCCGCATTACTTCAAAACCAATGATGATATAAATTATTTTGATATCGTAAATAAATTTAAAGATATAATTGAAAGGCCTGATTACACTAGCCAACAGCCATTTTGTGAATTGTTTCTAGCATATTTTTTCTTATTGATTATGACCTACTAAACACGAAAATGATTTTTAAAAAATTTTCTGTCGATTGGTTTTCGGCTTTTCTAAGCCGCCAACATCCAAACTACTTACCCGATTTGAAAATTTTCTGAGAATGAGTTGTAGACGACTCACTTTTCTTTAATTTGAGTAGTATTAAGATCAAAAAGGTTAAAGAAAACGGAAGATATGCTCAAAATTGGAAGTGTACCTCCAAAAATTAAAAAAAAAATTTCAGCTATACGTAAAAAAATTGCTGTTAGCATTTTTTTTATATTTTATATGAATCTTTATATGGTTTTTTCTGCCACATTTTTACTAAAAAAACGCCGTTTTTTAACCTTTCTAAGCCGCCAACATCCAAACTACTTACCCGATTTGAAAATTTTCTGAGAATGAGTTGTAGACGACTCACTTTTCTTTAATTTGAGTAGTATTAAGATCAAAAAGGTTAAAGAAAACGGAAGATATGCTCAAAATTGGAAGTGTACCTCCAAAAATTAAAAAAAAAAAAATTGTATCTCGAAAACCAATCGACAGAAAATTTTTTAAAAATCATTTTCGTGTTTAGTAGGTCATAATCAATAAGAAGAAATATGCTAGAAACAATTCACAGAGAAAAGTTTGTTATTTGTTGCCTAGTGTTATTTTATAGACGCTTAAAAAATAATTTTAAATAGGATTTGTTCACCAATTTGTATGAATTCGCAAAATATATTTTAACTTAACCTCATAGCAGTATTTATTTCTTAAGTTTTTTTTTTTGTATAAGTTAATAAAAAGAATGTGCCACTTTTTGTGCCACTTTTCAAAAATAATTGTGCCCCTTTTTTCGACGTTTGCCACTTTTTGTGCCACTTTTTGAAAATTCCCAACGGTAACGCTGGCTGTATCATAAGGGACTGAATAGTCAAAGTGGGCCTAAAATAACGGGCTGCCACTATAGCTAACCTAAACTGTACCCGAATGTTTCACAATTGGCACCTTAAATGTGAGTATTAAAACCAGGATAACATTACAACCTTGCTATTTTACAAAATACGGCCTTAAGAGAATAATGTATGCTTTTAGTTTTAACCATTTTAATTTTTGCTAAAAGTACCTATTTGAACTTTGATGACGTCGTTCAATACAATACCTATAAATAAAAATAGTTTACAAAATAAAATTTTTGTCAAGTATATTTAATGTGAGGTGATTTTTTTATGTATTTTCATCTCCTGAATTCGAATATAGAAGTTAAATTTTTATATGCAACACGTTTTGAGATATACTTACATTAAAGGTGATACTTTAACGTAAGAATAAGATTAGAAGAAAAATGACAAAGTTATAAGCATATTTTGTGAAAATGTGCCCTTTTTTAAATATATTTTGAACCACTTAACTTATCACAGATCCACATTTGTTCGATATAATCGTACATTTTTAACTCGAGAAATGATTTTTCTAATGAAAAAGGACAAAAATATATATAAGTATATCTCAAAAACTGTTTCATTAAAAAATTTTTAACCTTAATTTTCGAATTCACTTGATGAAAATACATAAAAAGCAACCTCTAATCAAATGTAAATTGTAGTGTAAACTAGTGTAGTTACTGTTGTGTCCGAACGGAGACAAATAAATGCACACTTGATGTTGTTTGATTACTAACAACTATTTTATTTAATATATTTTACATTATTGAAACAAAAAAAGGAACACTTGCGTATAGCTTTGTGTGTAACAGACGAATGTAATCAACTTGCAAAAAATGGCTACTGCCACAAACTATAAAAAGCACTCAAAAGGTAACGGCTTGTATTTATATACATCTAACATGAACTTAAACATTAACATTAGATACATTTAGTACAAGCTGTAGGGATGTCGCTTCATGTTAGCCGGGATACTACACTCTCCCACGCTAATAGAGAACATGGCTGTGTAAGAACGTGGGAAGTTTTCTTGTCCGCTGAGATCTTCGAAGTGGGGTTGCTTGCGATGCTTGCTGCTGCGAAACTGACGGCATACTTGGTGGGTCTATTTGCTGCTCTATTATTATCTCCTCCATTTGCGATTTTTTCTGCCTTCCAATCGAGTCTTGCAGTGGTTTGTCGGATGTTTCTTGAGGTTTATGTACCATTGATTTGAGTAATTGATTAATGTGGCGCTTTAATTTATACCCATTGTCTAGTTTGACAATATAATGACATTTTCCCATCTTCTTTACTACGACTCCGAACTTCCACACTTGCTTGTTCTGATTGTGCCATCTCACCTGCACTCTTTCACCGACTTCCATACAGCGAACTTTCTGTTTCTTCGATACATCTGAATATTGATGTTTTACTGGCCGAATGGCAGTAACAGACGAATGTAATCAACTTGCAACAAATGGCTACTGCCACAAACTATAAAAAGCACTCAAAAGGTAACGGCTTGTATTTATATACATCTAACATGAACTTAAACATTAACATTAGATACATTTAGTACAAGCTGTAGGGATGTCGCTTCATGTTAGCCGGGATACTACACTCTCCCACGCTAATAGAGAACATGGCTGTGTAAGAACGTGGGAAGTTTTCTTGTCCGCTGAGATCTTCGAAGTGGGGTTGCTTGCGATGCTTGCTGCTGCGAAACTGACGGCATACTCGGTGGGTCTATTTGCTGCTCTATTATTATCTCCTCCATTTGCGATTTTTCTGCCTTCCAATCGAGTCTTGCAGTGGTTTGTCGGATGTTTCTTGAGGTTTATGTACCATTGATTTGAGTAATTGATTAATGTGGCGCTTTAATTTATACCCATTGTCTAGTTTGACAATATAATGACATTTTCCCATCTTCTTTACTACGACTCCGAACTTCCACACTTGCTTGTTCTGATTGTGCCATCTCACCTGCACTCTTTCACCGACTTCCATACAGCGAACTTTCTGTTTCTTCGATACATCTGAATATTGATGTTTTACTGGCCGAATGGCATCTAACTTAATACGAATGTCTCGGCCAAGATACAGTTTTGACGGGCTTAGACCACAAGCTAAAGGTGTTGCCCTATACCGTAGTAGTATCTCTTGCACTTTCGCATGAATTGGCATATTCTCGCTCTCCATAGCTTTCAACTTGGTTTTCAAAAATTGGACATATCTTTCTGCCAAACCGTTAGTAGCGAGATGTCCTGGTGCAATGAACTTTTGAAATATCCCGTTGTTCACACAAAAATTGTTTGAAAACAGAACTCTGAAAAATAGAAGCATTATCAGATACTATTATTTCTGGTAAACTATGGGTTGTGAAAATATTTCTTAAAAGCTGGATAGTTATTTCTGATGTTGGTGATTCCTTAATTATCCGTATTTCGGCCCATTTTGATTTTGCATCAACTAAAACGAGAAAGTTATAATTTAAGAAAGGACCAGCGTAGTCTATATGAACACGTTGAAAATTTTCCTTCGGCTCCTCCCAATGGTGTTGTTCCACTTTTGGAGGGCTTTTTCGTACTCTTGCACACTCTGGACAACTTTTTACCATATTTTCGATATCGCTATCAATACCTTTCCAGAAGCAATATTTTCTTGCTAACTGCTTCATTTTCACAATACCCATGTGTGTGCGATGAAGCTCATTTAGAATTTCTTTACGTTGGCATGTTGGAATCATAACCCGATCACCTTTGAATAACACTCCATCTTGTATAGAATACTCAGGATCTGTATTCACACCATTCATTAAGGATTGTTTGAGTTGAGCTAGTTCTTTATCTCGCATAGTTTTCCTTGCAATCGTCGATGAATTAATAGAATAAGTGGATATTTCGTTAATTTTTTGCTCTTGAATGACTTGCGTTTCTTTATCTAGAAAATGTTTAGACTTGGTCACGTTTTGAACTGGAGCGCGAGATAAACAATCAACGTGTATATTTTGATCGGCTTTCCTGTGCTCAATTTTATAATTGAAACCCTGAAGAAACGAGGCATAACGCAACAAACGGGCTGATGTCATAGCTGGAGTCTTTGAATCCTGGTGAAAAATTCTAGATAGAGGTCTATTGTCCGTAACTAGGGTAAATTCTCGCCCATATAAATACATGAAAAATTTTTCCACTGCAAACACTATCGCCAATGCCTCCCTATCGAGTTGGCTATAATTCTGTTCCGCTTTTGTTAATGATCTCGATATGAACGTTATCGGACGCTCCTCCTCACCTGAGACATGTGACAAAACCGCTGCCACCCCACTGGGCTTGCATCACATCGTACGGGGTTAATACCCTGTCTGTCAAAATCTCAGCTTTGAGATCAGCAAATGCTTTCTCGCATTGTTTACTCCAGTAAAATCGATTTCCTTTTTCCAATAGCTGGCGAAGATGATACGTTTTTGTTGCTGTATCTGGTATAAACCTAGAATAGTACGTTATCATTCCAAGAAATCGTCTTACCTCAACTGGATTTTGTGTTCGTGGCATCTTTGATAAGGCTTCTGTCTTCAACGGGCATTTTGATATAGAATTGTAGCTAACATTGTATCCCAGGTAATGGATTTGCTCTTTAAAATATTCGCACTTTGACTTATTTACATGTAATTGATATTTCTGAAGACGTTGGAAACATTCTGTCAGCCGTTCCCGACATTCCTTTATGGTAGGTGCATGTACGATAATATCGTCGAAGTAAGAAATTGTTCCTTGTAGCCCTTGTAAAATTTGGTCCAATATCCTGTTAAACTCACTTGGCGCTGTCTTAATTCCAAAAGACAATCTATTCATTTGATAAGTGCCTCTGTGTGTTGATATTGTTTGGATCCTTTTGCTGTCATCGTCCACTGCAACATGTAAATACGCTTTATATAAGTCGAGTTTGCAAAAATACTTAGAATTTTTTAAAGAATTAAAAATTTCATCAATCTTCTTGATAGGGTAATGTGCTGGCTCTAATTGAGGATTGACGGCAATTTTATAATCCACACATAAACGGACATTACCATCAGGTTTTGGAATAACAACCAAGGGTGATCCCCAATTACTGGTGTTAACTTTTGTTATGATTCCATCTCGCTCTAGGCTGTCCAACTCACGCTCGACTTTTTCTCGAAGTGCAAATGGAACTTGGCGCTCTCTTAAAAATTTCGGCTTTGCTCCTGGTTGCATCTTTAGAGAAAAAATTAGATCTGGAATGCAACCTACCTTTTGCTGAAAAATTTCGGAATATTTTTCGATTATGTCTGCAACAGATTCATTTGATTCATTGTTTATTTTCTTTACCTCCGAATTGCTTTGGTCCAGTTCATTTAAACAAATATTCAAACGTCTTATCCGTACACGCCCAAGCAAAGCTGTATGTTTGGGGGACACAATATACATTTGTTCTTTTGTTTTCCTGCCATTATATTGTACCATCACGCTGACTACACCCAAAGGCACAAATACATCACCGGTATAAGTTCGGAATGCAATATTTGTTTTTTCGATTGGAATATTTAAGTTTAAATCATCAAAATCACTTTTTGGAATCAGCGTGTATCCTGCTCCGGAATCCACTTCAAATTTTTGTTTGCGGCCATTTATTAATACAGTAATTAAAAACTTTCTTATTTCCGACGGTGGCAACTCAGTCTCATTGTAAATATCAATAATTTGATTCACACCAAAAAATCAGTATCTGTATCTGATGAATACTCTTCGACATACGATGTTTTGTATTCCGCCGTTTGTTTACGTTTTAATTTTGTTTTGATACACACCTCCTTTACATGACCATTCATTCCACACGATGAACACTTGAGTTTATTTTTCTCGATTTTGCAATCATTCGATAAGTGATTACTTCTCCCACATCGCAAGCATAACCCTTCTACTCCTACTTTCTTATAATCGATGTTTTTGTTTGGTAACTTCGATCGCTGTTGTTGATGATTTCGATGGTCATTTCGATTACAGATAACACCTCGATGAACTTGATGTACATCACCTGTTGAACAAGCCGCCATTTCATCGTTGTTTACTTTTGCTGCTTCCAAGACTTTAGCTTTCTCAACAATTTCCGAAAATGTAGCCTCCGGTTTTTGTAGCAATTTTTCGCGGATACTATTGTCGCGAATCCCCCTTATGAATTGAGCCCTGGAAAAGATGTCGGCAACTGATTTCCCACATGAACATTCAAATTGGCAATCTGTTGACCTCTTCTGTAACATTGCCATAAACTCAGATATCGTTTGTCCATCATTTTGCACTTCAGATAAAAATTTGTGTTGTTCAACCAAGATATTTTTCTTTGGACAGAAATGTTTTTCCAGCAGTGCCATAATTTCTTCATATTTTAACTCACACAAATTTCTGGGTGCCGCTAAAGTTGTTAGTGTTGTGTAATTCTCTGTGCCAATATACTGCAGCAATAGTTTTGCACAAATCTCTTTATCATTAAAAACCTTGTTTAGCTGGAAATGGATCTCCAACCGTTGTTTGTATGTTTTGAATGTCTCTATTTTAGGATCAAACGAATCGAAATTAGATATTATGTTGATACTGGTGCTTGTTGATGTTTGCTGCTGTGCCAAAGCCGTTGTCATGGATGTGATGGCTTCCAACAGCTTCTTCATTTGCTCCTCTGCCATATTGATTGTTTTACAAAATCGTTTCTTTATCCTCGTCGCCAATTTGTTGTGTCCGAACGGAGACAAATAAATTCACACTTGATGTTGTTTGATTACTAACAACTATTTTATTTAATATATTTTACATTATTGAAACAAAAAAAAGGAACACGCGTATAGCTTTGTGTGTAACAGACGAATGTAATCAACTTGCAAAAAATGGCACTGCCACAAACTATAAAGAGCACTCAAAAGGTAACGGCTTGTATTTATATACATCTAACATGAACTTAAACATTAACATTAGATACATTTAGTACAAGCTGTAGGGATGTCGCTTCATGTTAGCCGGGATACTACAGTTACTAATTACTTTTTCCAACTTCTTTTCATTACAGATTGTTATGTTTTATCCGCGTGTATAAGGCCAACGAAGAAAAATAAACGTAAATAAATCTTGTACAACACTTCAACTCAACTTCCAATACTTCGATGGAATTCAATTTATTTCACACATTTAATAAATGTAGAAGTTATTGTGTTAAATGATTTACGGGTTTCATTTCAACATATCGTTAAAAACGACAAATTTTATTGCTGGGACAACAAACATTTGTAGTTGTTATAGCAGTAAAAATGTTAGCTATTTCAACTAACGCAGCATGCTATTTCAGCAGCGATGTTTGTCAAAAATTTTTAGCAAACAAGTTTGCTAATTCAGCAGCATTTGTTGCTATTTTAGCTGTAAAAAGTGTTTGCTTTTTCAACTAACGAATGTTTGCTGAAACAACTACATGCTACTGCTGTCCCTTTTTCAGCAAACAAAATCTGCTGTTTTAGCAAACATTTTTGCTATTATGAGTAAAAATATTTTTTTGGGTGTACTACAGAATGAACAAATTTAACTGAATTGAATTCATATATAGAATGATTTTAATGAACTTTTTTCATTCATTTGGACAAATCTTACATATTTGTGGTAAACCTTTTACTTCAAATTTAGAACTGCTTACCTTCGTTTTTAAATACAATTTTGTGTATTTATATAAGCAATTTTTTCTTCAATAAAAGACATGTTTTATTAATATATTAAATATATTTATTTAGAATTAACAGCATCGACTGGCCTTGAAATATTAAATCACATTTTTTTCTTCTTCTAGTACCTTTCACTTTGAAAAAGTTGCTGCCAACACTCATAGAAAAAAGTCTGTTGTTAATAACAAACGCTGTCTGCTGTTTTCCAGCAAACAAAATGCTGCTGTTTTAGCAGCTTTTTTTGCTAAAACAGCAAAAAATCTGTTATTTTGGAACAGCAGAAATACTGCAGAAAGCTGAGTACTATGTTCAGTTTTCAAGCTGAAAACCAGCTTGTTTTCACGGTTGCTTTTTTTAATTAATTAATACAGAAATATAAAATTATTTGCAATCAATTCCTTGGATCTTTTCCTTCCATTATTTGGTAAGACTTGTTCAAAATATAATCGTCTTCATACATATTTTTGTACTTTTAGTTTAGTGTTTTGGTGAAAAACCCGAACATAGTACTCTCCTGAAAAGTCAGTAGTTTGCTGAAATTTTCTGCTGATCCGAATAAAATTATAAAGTCTCTCCAGTCAAATGGACAATAGTAAAATGGTACACATTATAAAACTTCAAGCGTTAAAAACAATTAGTATTTTTTGATTATGCAATAACATTTGTGAACAAGAAACCCTTTTTAGTAATTTCCATATTAAGGTGGGTTCGAGTTCAGCGTCTTAAATCGCCATTTTTACTTTTCTCTAGTTACCGGATTGCATTCGCGTACTTTTCAGCAAAGAGAGTAAAATGCACTTTTACTCTTTTGCTAGATTTTATTGGATAATTATTGCTATAAAAGTACGCGAGAGTAAAATGCACTTTTACTCTTTTGCTAGATTTTATTGGATAATTATCGCTATAAAAGTACGCGATCAGACCTAATATTGGTTTTGACAAATGTCAACGTCGATATTTCAAACGCCAACGCCGTCAAAGCATCACTTTTAAACGAAAACTAGACAAGCCGGGAAAATAAAGGGTGATTCTTTTGAGGTTAGGATTTTCATGCATTAGTATTTGACAGATCACGTGGGATTTCAGACATGGTGTCAAAGAGAAAGATGCTCAGTATGCTTTGACATTTCATCATGAATAGACTTACTAACGAGCAACGCTTGCAAATCATTGAATTTTATTACCAAAATCAGTGTTCGGTTCGAAATGTGTTTATCGACAAATTTTGTTCAGCGATGAGGCTCATTTCTGGTTGAATGGCTACGTAAATAAGCAAAATTGCCGCATTTGGAGTGAAGTGCAACCAGAAGCCGTTCAAGAACTGCCCATGCATCCCGAAAAATGCACTGTTTGGTGTGGTTTGTACGCTGGTGGAATCATTGGACCGTATTTTTTCAAAGATGCTGTTGGACGCAACGTTACGGTGAATGGCGATCGCTATCGTTCGATGCTAACAAACTTTTTGTTGCCAAAAATGGAAGAACTGAACTTGGTTGACATGTGGTTTCAACAAGATGGCGCTACATGCCACACAGCTCGCGATTCTATGGCCATTTTGAGGGAAAACTTCGGAGAACAATTCATCTCAAGAAATGGACCGGTAAGTTGGCCACCAAGATCATGCGATTTGACGCCTTTAGACTATTTTTTGTGGGGCTACGTCAAGTCTAAAGTCTACAGAAATAAGCCAGCAACTATTCCAGCTTTGGAAGACAACATTTCCGAAGAAATTCGGGCTATTCCGGCCGAAATGCTCGAAAAAGTTGCCCAAAATTGGACTTTCCGAATGGACCACCTAAGACGCAGCCGCGGTCAACATTTAAATGAAATTATCTTCAAAAAGTAAATGTCATGGACCAATCTAACGTTTCAAATAAAGAACCGATGAGATTTTGCAAATTTTATGCGTTTTTAAAAAAAAAAAGTTATCAAGCTCTTAACAAATCACCCTTTAGAAGAATTATTTTGTGTTGTTTGGTGATTATTGTGTTATTTGTTAAGTATTGTATTGTGTGATATTGTATTCCTTTTAAAGTCATTTTGTTTTTAATAATTTTTAGATTGGAAAATTATTATTACACATTGATATATGGGAGCAACCGTCGTATGGTTCGAGCCCACTTTGCTTACAAACGGTTATGGATTCAATCCTAGTTTCGACTAAACACTATAAAGTTTTGCAACTGAGGATTGGTGGATTACTCCCTCTGGAATGCTGGTGACATTTCTGAGTGTTTCAAAGCTACTCTAAAATCGCAATGGGAAATAATGTTCAGGCTCGGCTATAAAAAGGAGATTCCTTGTCTTTGAGCTTCCTACATGGAATCGGTGGCACTCAGCGACAAGAGTGAAGTTCAAAACTGCTGTATCATAAGGGACTGAATAGTCAAAGTGGGCCTGATATAATGGGCTGCCACTATAGCTAACCTAAACTGTACCCGAATGTATCACAATTGGCAAAGTTCACCTAAAATGTGAGTATTAAACCCAGGATAACATTACAACCTTTCTATTTTAGCGAAATAATGCCAACTAAATACGGCCTTAAGAGAATAATGTATGCTTTTAGTTTTAAAAGTACCTATTTTATTGGTCAACTTTGATGACATCGTTCAATACAATACCTATAAATAAAACTTGTTTACAAAATAAAATTTTTGTCATGTATATTTGATGAGAGGTGATTTTATTATGTATTTTCATCTCCTGAATTCGAAAATAGAGGTTAAATTATCAAACCACTTTTATTATAGATCGACTCCTGATGAAGCAATTCAATGTAATTGCGAAATATTGAAAAATAAAGAAACCAATACATACAAAAAACGATCTCAAGCTTGATTAATTATTTTCTATTGGAAAAAAGAAAGATCGAATAAAATCAAAATTTCTGGTTAAATTTTTATATGGAAAACGTTTTGAGATATACTTATATTTTTGGTTTTTACTAGACGCGAGAATCATATCTCAAGCTAGAAATGTCCGCTTATATCGCTGGATCTGTAATAAGTTAAGTGGTTCTAAATATATCGATCCAATTGAGCACATTTCCATCATGTTTTACAGTGATTCTGTGCCGGTGGAAAAGTATCAACCGTTGAAATAACGCCCGATTTCTCTTTATGCTCGTAAAGGTGATACTTTATCGTAAGAAGAGGTGATTTTATTATGTATTTTCATCTCCTGAATTCGAAAATAGAGGTTAAATTATCAAACCACTTTTATTATAAAGGGTGATTTGTTAAGAGCTTGATAACTTTTAAAAAAAAAAAAACGCATAAAATTTGCAAAATCTCATCGGTACTTTATTTGAAACGTTAGATTGGTCCATGACATTTACTTTTTGAAGATAATTTCATTTAAATGTTGACCGCGGCTGCGTCTTAGGTGGTCCATTCGGAAAGTCCAATTTTGGGCAACTTTTTCGAGCATTTCGGCCGGAATAGCCCGAATTTCTTCGGAAATGTTGTCTTCCAAAGCTGGAATAGTTGCTGGCTTATTTCTGTAGACTTTAGACTTGACGTAGCCCCACAAAAAATAGTCTAAAGGCGTCAAATCGCATGATCTTGGTGGCCAACTTACCGGTCCATTTCTTGAGATGAATTGTTCTCCGAAGTTTTCCCTCAAAATGGCCATAGAATCGCGAGCTGTGTGGCATGTAGCGCCATCTTGTTGAAACCACATGTCAACCAAGTTCAGTTCTTCCATTTTTGGCAACAAAAAGTTTGTTAGCATCGAACGATAGCGATCGCCATTCACCGTAACGTTGCGTCCAACAGCATCTTTGAAAAAATACGGTCCAATGATTCCACCAGCGTACAAACCACACCAAACAGTGCATTTTTCGAGATGCATGGGCAGTTCTTGAACGGCTTCTGGTTGCTCTTCACTCCAAATGCGGCAATTTTGCTTATTTACGTAGCCATTCAACCAGAAATGAGCCTCATCGCTGAACAAAATTTGTCGATAAAAAAGCGGATTTTCTGCCAACTTTTCTAGGGCCCATTCACTGAAAATTCGACGTTGTGGCTCGTTAGTAAGTCTATTCATGATGAAATGTCAAAGCATACTGAGCATCTTTCTCTTTGACACCATGTCTGAAATCCCACGTGATCTGTCAAATACTAATGCATGAAAATCCTAACCTCAAAAGAATCACCCTTTAGATCGACTCCTGATGAAGCAATTCAATGTAATTGCGAAATATTGAAAAATAAAGAAACCAATACATACAAAAAACTATCTCAAGCTTGATTAATTATTTTCTATTGGAAAAAAGAAAGATCGAATAAAATCAAAATTTCTGGTTAAATTTTTTATAGGGAAACCGTTTTGAGATATACTTATATTTTTGGTTTTTACTAGACGCGAGAATCATATCTCAAGCTAGAAATGTCCGCTTATATCGTTGGATCTGTAATAAGTTAAGTGGTTCTAAATATATCGATCCAATTGAGCACATTTCGATCATGTTTTACAGTGATTCTGTGCCGGTGGAAAAGTGTCAACCATTGAAATAACGCCCGATTTCTCTTTATGCTCGTAAAGGTGATACTCTATCGTAAGAATAAGATTAGAAGAAAAATGACAAAGTTATAAGCATATTTGTTCGATATAATCGTACAATTTTAGCTCGAGAAATGATTTAGCTAATTTAAAAAGGACAACAAAATAAAATAAAAATATAAGGATATCTCAAAAACTGTTTCATAAAAAAATTTTTAACCTCTATTTTCGAATTCACTGGATTAAAATACATAAAAAGAAACCTCTATTCAACTGCAAATTTTAGTGTAAAATAGTGTAGTTAGTAATTGCTTTTTTATTTCTTTTCTTTACAGATTATTATGTTTTATCCGCGTGTATAAGACCAAAGAAGAAAAATAAACGAAAATAAATACTTACAACACTTCAACTCAACTTCCAATACTTCGATGGAATTCAATTTATTTCTTACATTTAATAAATGTAGAAGTTATTATATTAAATGATTTACGGGTTTCATTTCAACACATTGTTAAAAACGACAAATTTTGTTGCTGGGACAACAAAGATTTGTAGTTGTTATAGCAGTATAAATGTTAGCTATTTCAACTAACGCAGTTTGCTATTTCAGCAGCGATGTTTTGTCAAGACTTTTAGCAAACAAGTTTGCTAATTCAGCAGCATTTGTTTGCTATTTGAACTGTAAAAAGGTTTGCTGTTTCAACTAACGAATGTTAGCTGAAAGAACTACATGCTACTGCTGTCCCTTTTTCAGCAAACAAATTCTGCTGTTTTAGCAAACATTTTTGCTATTATGAGTAACAAAATTTTTTTGGGTGTAGCAATTTTGTCCACCTTTTACAATTTCAATACCTACAAATATAAACAAAAAAATCCTAAACCAATTTTTTCACAAAAGGTAGCGTCACTGAATATTATGCGCTTTACAGATTATCAGTTATTCCTGACGGAATGTCGGTGTTCGTAAAGAATCTTACAGAGTGTCGGATCGATACGACTTGTCGGCGATAACTAAGTTATCGGTAAATGTGTTATCGATCCCATAAACATGCAGCAGTATCGATTATGCCTTCGGACTTAACGTATAATGTACACAATATATGGGATATGTTCGACGCGAGCACTGTCGTCCGGAATAACTGATAATTTGTAAAGCGCATTAACAGATGTTTGTAATTTTTTTTTGTTTTTCTTTTCTTCATGTTGTTCAGTTGGACTAAGTGTTCGTTAATTGTGATAGCAATTTGAAATTGCTTTTTAATTTACTCTTATTTTCTTTTGTTAATAAAATTGAAATAACTAAATTGGCTTAATTTACGACAATTTTTTGGGGCTGTAGATTGTTATAACTTAAAATATTTTAAGAATTCCGAAAAATCCCGGAATTCTATATTTTGAAATCCCGAATCCCGGGATTTATAAAAATCAATCCCGAATGACAGCCATAATTGGCATATTGTACGCGAGAAAAAAATTATTTATCAACTATAAAGGCCGGTACTCTGTTCGGTTTTCGCGTTGAAACTCCATACGAAACCAAAAAATGCGAAAAACTAGCGAAATTTTTTCCATTTGTGATACTTTTTTTTTTTTTTTTGAGTTGAAAAACTGACGTAAATCGATCAGTCAGTATTTTCATAACATGGCGCCATTTGCAATGTGTATTAAGAAATAATTTATTTATTAAACTGATTTTTGTGAATTTATAATGCAAAAGTGGATCGGATTATTATTTAAAAATGTAATCTGATCGATTGATAAAACAAAGTATAACATGGAGTTGTATTTCCGTAATAAACTAGAGACCAACATCTAGCCGCTCGCTACTATATGGAAATATAAATAATGTATATAACATGGAATTTAAACACAAATGCTCATAAAATAAAAGTTGAATTTGGTGAATTACATTTTACAATCGTCTCTTTTGTACAGGGCATCGGGATAATAAACACAAAACAAAATGTAGCACAGCAATTGATGTTGCAAAACAATCGTTAGCACTCAACCAACATGTATAGCACCGGGGTAGCAATGAATGGAATCACAAGAATTAATTGCTATGCAGCATTGTAAAATTAGATTTTTTAAATCCGAAGTTATTTGTAAAATAACTTCTGCTTCTTCTTTTTCAATTTAATTATTATCAGCCTATTTCTGATATCCGAACGAAAGCAATTGTGAACGAACGGTCCTCACTCACTTTCGTCTAGATTTTGGTTTCTCTAACTTCCATTCGTTCGTTCGCATGGCTTACGTTACTGTCAAATGCTACCATTACCAGATCTCAATTATTTCAAATTCCTGAAAAAGACCCATACATTTAAAAAAATATTTTCCATAAAATTCAATCTAGCATCGCCGTTTATTTGGCAAACTTTTCCCGCTTCTTATATTTGGTTTAGCTCAATAATTGTTTTAACAAATTAGCCCGCGTAGAGAGATAAGTATTTGTATTTCCATATTTCTACAATAATTACAGTTCAGTTCTCCTTTTAATGAGTGTTTCATTCGAAATGTATGTGTTTGTTCGTGTTAGACTTTGCCTTAAACGGGCGGTTATAAAGAAAAAAATAGATCGATATAAACAACTTTTATCACATATTTACAATAAAAGCTTTAATCAATTTATCAATTATTAAGTTTTTCCTTATTTATAAATGACTTTTTCCACAAAACGAAAGGTATTTACCAAGTGAGTGGTTTTGACATTTCAGTTCGACAAAATGCGAACGAATCGAGTTAGAGAAACCCAATTTTAGAGATTACGTTACATCTTCGTTCGCATTGACTTTCGTTTCGATTTTCGTTTAGATACCCCTTTTCGTTTTGTATGCGAACGAAGACTAGAATTCGGATAGCAGAAATAGGCTGTATGTATGCGTGTGTGTGTAAATCGAGCCACTAGTTGCCTATGTATATGTAACCATTTCGTGACATTTTGCGATGTTGTCAATACATTTCGATGAAATAAACGCGAAAAAGTTCCAAAATGGCTGTTTTTTTCCTTCAAAATATATTGTCAACACTATCATTTTTCAACGCGAAACAATGATTGAGGGGAACTTTTTTCGCACCAACAACCAGAGTACCGGCCTTAACATGGTAAAATAAGAAAGGTGCTATTTGTAAAGGTTTTGTGCGAGTCAACACTCAAATTCTGTTTCCTTCTATTGTTTTTGTTATCAAAGAATTTGTCATGTTTTCGTATGAAAATATTCAGTCAAACGCTAACAAACTTGGGTATTTGAACAGGTGCGATTCTTGTAATACAACAAAACATGCAATTTTGACTCACAGATTGGAAATAAGCCATTCAATATCGGAAATTGTGTGACAAAAACTTTTTTCTCAAGTTGTACATGATCTGGCAGAAGATTCGAAGTTTGTGAATGTCTTCCGAATCAAGACTAAAGTTCAATGGAAATGCTTCATAAAATCGTAAATATATTTTTTATCCATTTTTGAGGATATAGAAAAAATGGTCTATGCCCTGCCAACATTTTTTGCATTTGGCGGCACTTCTGAGAATCCCCACAAACAGTCGTATACTCTCTCAAAAAATGGAAGCTGATTCTAGATAATTGGAAGAAAAATTCGACGAAAATTGAAAAAAGATGGACGAAAATTCTAGAATTCTCAATGAAAAACTTCAAGAAATTTCTGAAAGCATGGAAAAACGTGTGGACCATATAGAAGGTCAAATTATAGAATTGGATAAGAAAGTTCTTTCCGTAGATGAGAAAATTGTGGTTCACGACGAGAAACTTCTACACTTGAAGAAAAAAATGGCTGACCTGGAAATTAAAAGTGGTCGTGTGCGCGTAATCGAGGGCCCAAAAATCAAAACTCCTGTGAATGGCATTCGAGACCCAGACATAAAATGTGCAACATATGCGTCACAAAAGGCTACATTCGCAGAAACAGTAACATTTGCACTTGCGCAAGAAACTGTGAGATTGCTGGCACGGCCTCAAATTCACAAAGTACGCAGAGTAGAGACCGAGTGTGAAGAATCTAAATCTGTCATTGAATCGATGAAAGAGGCAATGAAGCAGGTAATGCATGAATTGAAAAAGGATGCAACTAAATCCCGAATCAAATGCTATAACTGTTATAAGCCGGGCCATATAGCTCGAGAATGCAAAGCACGACGTAAACGATCAAGATCCACATCTCCGTCAAACAATAGCCATAAAAATGTGACACCACTAAATCGAGCTAATTCAGCGGGGCAAGAGCTGGCTCCCACAGATGATGGCCCCACAACCTCCATAGCAATAGTACAACAGCAAAATAACAATTTAAATGTCGCGGGGTTTATTAACGGCGACAAGCGTGCATTGACGTTGGATACGGTTGCGTCGAAGTCTAGACATAGTAAAAGAAAAAGTTACACCATTGATTGGAGTCAAACTACGCACGGCCACAGGGGAAACCGCAACAGTATATGGGAAGGTCGACATTAAGCAGACTATTGCCAACATATCCGTTAAGTATGAGTTCATTGTGGCCCATATAGTAGATGAAGTTATAATAGGTGCGGATTTCATGATTGCCTTTGGTCTAACCCTGGATATGAAACGTCGTGTCATGGTCCGATACCGAAATACCGGTTAATGTGGGATACGACAAGAATACCCCTATCAGACGGTTGACTATGAGCAACCCAGAGTTAATACCACCGCATTCTGAAGCGATATTATGGGTGCCAATGAATGGAGATTGTGAAGTCAGCAAATTGTGGGTTGTTGAACCAGCAGAAAACGAAAACCACAACATCATCTTGATAGCAAATGCCCTGGTAACAGCGAATAAAGAGAGACTAATACCAGTTCGTGTTTTGAACTTGTCCGACAATCAAGAGCATATTGGAAAATTTTCTGACATTGGCAAATGTACACCAGCCGTGGCAATAGTCAATTTGGAAAGCAACTCATCGAAGGCACATTTTTTTTTGTTTATTCTTAAACATTAAAAATAGATTGTTTAAGTTATAATACTACAACTAGTCTATTTACAAAGGGACTAACTAGTAGTTTTTTAATATTGATATGAAAATTTACAGAGTTAAAGTATCATATTGTGCCTTGTTGATTGAATCGAAATTTCAAATCAAGTGGTTTATATCTCTGAAGTCTTCGGTTAGATATATGTTGTAATATATGTGGTATCTCTTCATTTTTGTGACTTAACAGTCTCATTTCATGCGCTTCTGCTTGATGATAGATTTCTTCTCTCACTGTTTTTATATTCAGTTCCCTATGCAGATCGTTGTTCCTTATATACCACGGAGCGTCCACTATTTCTCTCAACACTCTGTTTTGAAATTTGTGAATCATATCTATGTCTTGATTTTTAGCACAACCCCATAGTTGTAGACCGTATGTCCACATAGGCTTCAATACTTGTTTGTACACCATTAGTTTATTTGCAATTGACAAATTAGATTTTCTCCCAATTAACCATTTTAACTCACGGTATTTTCAGCTTTTCATCAAGTGTCATACCAAGATATTTCGCTGAATCAGCTCTAGGTACTTCTTGATCTTTAATATATATAGGTTTAGGTTGTATCTTTTTCTGTGTAAAGTTAACATGCACAGATTTTAGACCCCATTTGTCCATCCATTTATCAATATCGTTTAGAGCAGTTTGTAGTTTGGTTGTTGATTCTTCAATATTTCGCGTTTTTGCCATTATCACTGTGTCGTCAGCAAAAGTGCCTATTATGCAATCTTCCTGAGGCTGAAGATCGTATGTATATAGGAGATAGAGCATAGGACCCAATATGCTACCTTGCGGTACACCGGATTGAATATGGTAAAGGTTGGAGTACTCTAAACCTTGCTTGACACGATAAAATCGGTCTTTTAGATACGATTCCAGCAAAAGGCAGAAGTTGCTGGGTAAAATGTTTTTCAATTTGTGTATTAATGATGAGTGTACTACTCCATCAAATGCTTGTGATATGTCCAAAAAGACTGGTGAACATACCTCCCTTTTCTCAAATGTTTCTTCAATGGCATGAGTTATTCTGTGAATTTGCTCTATTGTAGAGTGTCCTTTTCGGAAGCCGAATTGATGATTAGGAATGATTTTTTCACGCTCCAAATATGAGTTGAGTCGTTTACATAAAATTTTTTCAAATAGTTTTCCAATTAATGGCAGTAAAGATATAGGTATGTAAGAACTAGCTTGACTAGAATTCTTCCCAGGCTTTGGAATCATTACAACTTCTGCAACCTTCCAGAGAGTTGGAACGTATTGAATGCGAATGCAAGAATTGAATATTTTGGTCAGTTTTGCTACCGCTTTAATTGGTAATTGCTTAAGGATCTCTCTATTAATTAGGTCAAAACCAGGCGTTTTTTTGCAGCTTAAATTTTTTATTTCTTGAAGAACTTCTTTCATCGTAACTTTTTCTATAATTTCTTCCTCAACGTTTCCGGTAATGTCAGTCTTTGGGTTAGAAATTTTGGAAAAAATTGTTTTTAAATGTTCGGCAAAGACATTGGCTTTATCGTAGTCAGTTTTTGCCCATGTATTTTGTTGTGTTCTTAGGGTTGATTTAATTTCTTTGGCCGTTTTAATTTTTTCGTTGCTTTCCACAAAGAATAGTCAGTTTTACTGTCATGCCCAAGCTCTGATATGAATTTATTGAATTTGTTATTATTGTACTTTTTAATTTCTTTACGTAACTTTTGTGCTAACTGATTCATTTTCTTTTTTTCGTGCGGCGAAGGCACATGGCACAGCGAAGAAACATCTGGAAGGTTATGTCGAAGCTTGGACACGTCATCTATCACCGACCGAGAAAAATAAGGCCAAGCAATTGTTATCGAAAAAAGGCCTCTGCCTTTGATTTTGGAAGAGAAATCAAGGAAGAACATCTGTTGTGAAGCATAAAATAAATACTACAGAGCAAAGACCAATAAAACAGGTCCCACGAAGGGTTCCACTGGCAAAACGAGATGAGGTACATAAGCTCGTAAAGGAAATGGCGGAAAGTGGTGTGATCGAGCCATCATCAAGTCCTTGGTGCTCACCAGTTGTACTAGTCAAAAAGAGATAGCACCCGATTTTGCGTCGACTACAGAAAGCATTGATGACACGTTGGACACACTACCCGAACAACATGGTTTTCCACGCTTGATTTGCAGAGTGGATACTGGAAAGTAGAGATCGCCGAGAAAGGCAAAGAAAAGACAGCTTTTGGCGTTAATGGCGGTCTTTGGCAGTTCAATGTAATGCCATTCGGGCTCTGCAATCCTCCGGCTACGTTCGAGCGATTGATGGATGGATGATGGGTGGTGCTAAAGGGGTTGCATTGGAAGTCCTGCTTGATATACCTAGACGATATCATAGTTATAGGCAAGACATTTGACGAGCACCTTAAGAACTTGAAGGATGTTATCCAGCAACTGTCAGCCGCTGGTCTACGACTTAACGCTAAGAAGTGCTCGCTTTTCCAGCGAGAAGTTAAGTACCGGGGTCATCGTGTTACAGCAGAGGGCATATGCACCGATGAAGACAAAATTAAAGGCCGGTATGCACCTCTAGCGAAATTTCCGGTAGCAAAAATTTATTTAAATCTCCGACAAAAAATGGTTTGTGTAGAACAGTGTAGAGAAGCAAAATGTACACAAATTGTAAAACAGCTGATCGCTATTAATATTCGATAATTGGAAAAACGTTGGTAATAAATGAACGCCAAGAAAACAACAATAATAGCTATTGCAGCAACTTATTTATTAATAAAAAAGAAAAAAAGGACGAAGAGACGCTATCCGTCCATAAGAGTAAATTCATATCTCAAGGAAAGAAGTGATAAGGAGAGGTTTTCCAAGGATGTATGTATACATTACCATTAAATAATTTGAACCAATTTTATCCATTTTCCGCAGTTTGAAGAAAAATTTCAATGACATACATAGTAGTTCAATTCTAACTAAAATAGAAGAAGCTTTTTGTATACTTCTCGAAAATAGTAAGAATGAAATACAGCGTGGCTAAAATGTAAATTTATTTATTGAGATTTAAGTTAACTTTTGCGCAGGGAGTAGAATTAACATTATAACTATGCACACCAAATTTGGTTAAATCGGCTCAGATATAGATATAGCTCCCATATAGCTTTCGCCCGATTTACACTCCTATGGCCCCAGAGGCCGAAATTTTCGAAATTTTATGCAATTTAAAAATATTTCCAATATTTTGTTACTAAAATTGAGGTTGTCCCGGTCATTATACGTGTATAATATGTGCTTTATAGGATTTCACATTAATAGTTCGATGCGCTACAAACGGAATGACTGTTTAATGTGGATGAAGTTTTTCTACCTTACGTATTTGTAGTTAGACGATCCACCAGACAACATATTATCACTGGAAGTAAGACTGGAATCTTCCGCTGAACCGATAGTACAAGTGCTGATAAATATAAGACTAAATTACTTGACAAATGTGGCTTAGGTGCCTCAAAACTTGGAAACTTACCGCCTTTTCTTCGAAATGTTTGGCAAAAAGTCTAATGACTCGCTGAACTCCCAGTCTTTCGCATTTTCATAAACAAATACTGGGTTATCGAGGAATTCACCGCCATCGTCACCGGACTTAGATTTTCGCTTTGTCTGAGCTCGGTAGCGTTTACTGTCCCGAAGCGATGCCCAAGTGGATTTACATTCAGATACTAATAAATAAATATACACGTGTTATACGTAGATTAATAAGAACGCCGTGAAAAAAATATATAATCCTGGCATTAATTGACACTAACTTGGTTTTCCGAGCTTTTCACTAATTGTCTTCCATGCCCGATTAACGGCGTCTGTTTTAAAATGACCCGAATGACTTAGGTCCCAAATAATGGGATTGCGTTCTACAGCCTTTGCCAATTTTGCTCCGTTTGTTAAAATTTTTGTTGCTGTGTAGAAAATATTAGAATATTTCTGTTGATCAAATTATTTGTTAAAAAATTATTTACCTAGTGCTGGTATATTGTGGCGTGAACAATTTTGGCGAGTCTTCATCAAAGCTTATTTCGAATCTGCAAAAATAATGAACTTTTGGTTTTATCTAAAGACCAATACTAAGTTCATGTACAAATACATACCTAGTTGATTCCATCTCACTGGTAAAGGAGGTATCGTCGAATTCATCTAAATATTCCTCAAACAAATCCTCAATTTTCTACCGACCGCTTAATTTTTTACTCACAAATAATTAAAATTGAAAACTGTTACAAGCAAAACGTTTGAAAACAATAAAATGGTTACTGTCATTACTTGTCAAAATCTCTCCAAAATAGGCTTTTGACAACCCTGTTATGAATAAAAATTTTCATTAGAGGTGCGTACCAGCTTACGAAATTGAAAGCTACCGAAAATTTCGTTAGCATAAATAGCAATGCATTTCTTATGGGAATGAAATTTTTCGCTAGAGGTGCATACCGGCCTTAAAGCAGTAAAAGATTGGCCATGTCCCAAAAATCTCCATGAATTGTGCAGCTTCCTTGGATTATGCACTTATTATTGTCGATTTGTGCCAAACTTCGCCAACATAGCCGCTAGTCTCCATAAATTGACGCAAAAAGGTCAGTAGTTCCAGTGGAGTGAAGAACAGGAAGAGTCATTCAATCATCTAAAAGAACTTTTATGTTCATGAAAAAATTTGTTTTGGATACAGATGCTAATGCGTACGGAATTGGTGGTGTGCTATCTCAACAGATTGACGGTAAAGAAAAGGTCATCGGATATTTTAACCGAACGTTATACAAGCCCGAGAAGAACTACTGCGTAACTAGAAGAGAGCTACTTGCTGTCATAGAAAGCGTAAAGCCTTACCACAAATACTTGTATGGGCAGAATTTCTTGCTAAAAACTGATCATTCAGCTCTGCGATGCTTGCTTCAATTCAAGAATCCGGAAGCCCTTTTTGGTAGTACTCCTTCTGTTTTGCCTCAAAATAGGCCTCAGTTTCGGCGATCGCCTCTTCATTGTAGCCAAATTTTTTCCCTGCTAGCATCCTTTTGAGGTCTGAGAACAAGAAAAAGTCGCTTGGGGCCAGATCTGGAGAATACGGTGGGTGGGGAAGCAATTCGAAGCCCAATTAATGAATTTTTGCCATCGTTCTCAATGACTTGTGGCACGGTGCGTTGTCTTGATGGAACAACACTTTTTTCTTCTTCATATGGGGCCGTTTTGCCGCGATTTGGACCTTCAAACGCTCCAATAACGCCATATAATAGTCACTGTTGATGGTTTTTCCCTTCTCAAGATAATCGATAAAAATTATTCCACGCGCATCCCAAAAAACAGAGGCCATTACTTTGCCAGCGGACTTTTGAGTCTTTCCACGGAGATGGTTCACCGGTCGCTGTCCACTCAGCCGACTGTCGATTGGACTCAGGAGTGTAGTGATGGAGCCATGTTTCATCCATTGTAACATATCGACGGAAAAACTCGGGTGTATTACGAGTTAACAGCTGTTTTTGGTCAAATGTGAGCTCGCGCGGTCAAATGTGAGCTCGCGCATTTTGCACAGAGCTTCCGCATATCCAAATATTGATGAATGATATGACCAATACGTGCCTTTGATATCTTTAAGGCCCCTGCTATCTCGATCAACTTCATTTTACGGTCATTCAAAATCATTTTGTTGATTTTTTTTGATGTTTTCGTCGGTAACCACCTCTTTCGGGCGTCCACTGCGTTCACCGTCCTTCGTGCTCATTTCACCACGCTTGAATTTTGCATACCAATCAATTATTGATTGATTTCCATGGTGCAGAGTCCGGAAACTCATTATCAATCCAAGTTTTTGCTTCCACCGTATTTTTTCCCTTCAGAAAACAGTATTTTATCAAAACGCGAAATTCCTTTTTTCCATTTTTTTCACAATAACTAAAGTTACTTCACAAAAGACGCTCTATCTCACAAACTAATTGACTTACAGACGTCAAATTTTGACATGAATCATTTGAAGGTTGGTACTATATAAAAATAATATGCATTTAATACTAGCAACGCCATCTATATTGCAGACCGGGGACTTATCAGCCAACCTGTTAGAATCCAAACACTGCTCGAAAGCTGAACATAAGGAAGAAATCGTTGATATCCGGCTGTTTCACGTCGAATCTGGGGCGGACTGGCCAACAGAACAGCGCAAAGACCCAACCTTGAGAAAAATTATTTCGGCAAAGGAGGAAGAGAAACCTAGCAAGAAAGACATCGCAGCCGAAAGTCCACTAATGAAATCATACGGGGCTCAATGGGACAGTCTATGTCTGGTCAAAGGAACCCTACAACGTAAGTGGGAAAGTGAAGATCTCAAGAATAGCCGCAACTTGATAATCGTGCCAAATTCCAAGGTAAAGGATGTTTGACGGAATTCCACAATGGACCTAGTGGATGTCACTTAGGAATAACCAAAGCAGGCGAGAAAGTGAAGCAACGATTCTACTGGGTTGGATGCCAGAAATCAATTGCTGAATGGGTGGCAAATTGTGAGAAGTGCATAAAGGCGAAAGGGCCAAGACGAAAAAATAGAGGTCTTATGCAAGAGTATAGGACAGGAGCGCCTTTTGAAAGAATAGCAATGGACGTTGCACGCCCTTTCCCAGTAAGTGATTCTGGAAATCGGTATGTCCTTGTGGTCATGGACTACTCAGCAAGTGGCCAGAAGTTTATGCCATTCCTAACCAAGAGGCGAAGACGATTGTGGATGTAGTCGACAAGAACTGGATATGTCGCCACGGTGTGCCGACCGAGATACACTCAGACCAAGGAAGAAATTTTGAATCGGCCATATTCAAAGAGATGTGTGACTCCCTTGGTATCAAGAAAACAAGGACTACGCCATTGCATCCACAGTATGATGGCATGGTAGAAAGGTTCAATCGCACCCTGGAAGAACATCTTCGAAAGGTGGTAGATAACGGCCAACGAGACTGGGACGAGCATATACCAAAGTTTTTGCTGTCGTATAGATCAGCCATTCTACGTCACGAACACCGGCCCAGGTTCTATTCGGAACGGAATTGAAGTTGCCCGGAGATTTGATATTCGGCGCTACACACAATGAGCTCGCCATGGAAGAAACCAGTAACTATATACCAAACACATTTGGTAAAGTTCACGAATCAGTGCGAAACACAATAAAAATATCTAATTATACAATTATTTTTCGAGCTTTATGGGCAGATATAGATTAAGGAACATGGTTAATAGAGCCATTGAAAAGAAAACGCCAGATACAAATCTATACACGCCTGGACTGTACATGTTTCGGTTCGGGCGAATGAACCTTTACACAGCCTTTAGTATAGATCTGGCTGGGAGAGATAACTCAATTTTGGGCCCTTTATGCTAACTCCTTATAGAGAAAACATTTTGGAAATTTCCTCTTACAAAAGATCTTTTCATATAACTTACAAGTCCCTTAATCTTATTTTTATTTCGTTTTGTTACATCGTAATGCAACAACACGAAATTTATTTTTAGAAAGCTAATTTGTTAGAATTCACCTAAGTGGTGAACAGTCGAACAATGGTTATTGTTTCTACAGTCAACTACAACAACATGTGACAACTTACAGAAACTGGTTTCAGGATACAACAACAATTCCAACGCTTACATTAGTCGTGTTTTTCCTAGTTTTACGACGCGCTCATCGTTGCTTATTATATTTCATGTTAGCCTGATACCGAAACAATCTGCAGTCTCAGTACAAACTTTTATTGTTCTTGCCCGCTGCATAACTTTTTTTTGCCATTTTGTCTGGCAGCTAATAGCTTTGGTATCTTTATTTGTATTTCACTTTCATTTCTGTAAAGTGGTAATTCTCTTGGGCCTGTCGAGGCCAGACAACATCGCTGATAGTGTGCCAAATTGACAGCAATAAAAAGAACAAAAATGAGAAGAAGAACATGAGACAAACCAAAAACTGTAAAATGGTTGATGAAGGTGTAAGTGGTTGTGAAGTGCCGTATACTAACGATAGTGTCATGGCTGACACTGGAAATTGTTCAGTTGTGGAAGTTTTAAATGATGTAAAAGTGGTAGAAAATGGGAAAAAGACCAGGGGAAGGGAAGACAAGCTTTTTTTATGTACTTATTTATTAATGCGATCTATCTTACATTGATATTTGACATTATTTTTGGTTTTTGCAAATTTTACCCCAATGGCGTCGACCCAGTGGTTAACCCATATTAAACATTAAATTTCAATTTTAAATTTATGTACACCCAGAGAATGAGGAAATGATGTCAGTAACTTATTTTTTGTTACAAGAACAATGTTTTGATTATTTTCCCCATTATACATTCAACACGACCATAAAAAAGTTCACAGGATCAAAACGAAATTCCCATAACCATTCAATTGGTTACAATAACCAATGCCGATAAATTTGGTTTTATGCTGCATAAAATTGTTGAGCTAACCACCAGCATAGTGAGACCTACATCATGGGAATCAACATTGAATAAAGTTTATTCCATAGAAAAGAAGTTGCCTTCAGGTAAGTATCGCACCGATTTATAAAAAAGGAATATTACAAAAGTTTCCATAAAAATTGCAGGCTTCATACACCAACAAACACAAAAACTGTTTACGGCAAGCGAGTTTTTTATTGTATTAAAATACAGGAAGAGTCTAAGTCGATCTGTATTTATATCTAGAGGCTTAAGGAAGAAATTTCTGGCAAGTATATATTGAATTAGGTTCTGTAGTTTGACCACATAATTGCAACCTAATAACCATCTGTCATTGGTATACAAACATTACCTATAAAAAATTGAAAATTGATCTCACATATATGTAGATCAAAAGCCTTTGTTGTTAGCACCTTTTGTATTTATTTTCGTAGTTTATTATGATTGTAAATCTTGTAATAAATTAATAAAATCTCAATATAATCTGCCCTTTCATTTGATATTAGAATTTGGTTAGGATAATAGTAAAGAAAATCAAAACAATTAATATGAAATTGCGACAACCAATGCAAAGTTGATCCAACATACTACCATGTAGTTACAATTGCCAAATGCTAGTTGTGCTGACAGATATCATTGATAGTTGATGGAACCACCTGCTTTCGGTTGGCAAATAATTCGGTTGAGGCAACGAATTTGTTTTCTGGGTGTATGAATCTGTACACATATACCTATGTAATGACTATATATACCTATATAATGACTTAAACTAGTAAATCCTGTGGGCTTTAGTTTTAAATCTTTTAAATGTTTCTCGACTTGACATTAAGTTTGAAACAAGCGGATTTGGGTGGTTTTCAATTCTTATTTTGTAGGATAAAAGTTGAGATATAATTTCTTCTTTTACTGTTTTATATTCAATTTTATATTCATGTTCTCAATACTTTCGATTGAAACTGTTGTAGCATTTTTATATTTGTATTTGAAGCGGTTCCCCATAATTGAATGCCGTAAGTATATACAGGTTTTATTATGCATTTGTAGATAAGAATCTTAGATCGGTAACCAAATAGGTATTTCATTTTATTCAATTGGATATCAATAGATTTTCTTTTAGTCTCTATATGTGTTTTCCATTTCAGTTTTTGGTTCAAGTATATTCCTAAATACAGGGCGTCATTTCGTTGAGGTATCTGGTTTTGGTCTATTTTTTGTTTTAAAGTAAATGTTACCACGCAAATCAGTTTTTAAACTGCATCATGAACTGTTTTTGTTAATTGCTGGCGAAGAGCCATTTGACTTCCATTCCATTGGTGGGTATTATAGTCTTATTTGTCTCATATCGGCATTCCTCGGATGAATTATCCACTTCACAATCACACATAGGTGACGCAATTAAATTTGAAGCGAATATAAAGGGAGCATAGCTGCGCAGCTCCCTTTATATTCGCCATTCAATAACATATGGAGGAGGTAAAAATAATTTTTGCTGTCACAGAATCCGGATTTTCATTGGAAACCCATCTTGACAAATGAGGCTCATTTCCTCCTCGGGGCATATATATTAAAATTGTTTCATCTGAGGGTCCTCTATTCTCATCGTACGACTGTTTAGTTTGGTTAGTGGCATTGCGGAGTTACTTTTTTCGGAAATGAACTTGGTTTATGTCTTGTTTATGGCTGGTTGGTGTTGATCTGCACAACACTTACTTTTAACAGTTACGTGTGTAGGGTCGCTTGTAGCACTTTAATTCATTTTTTCTTACGCTTTTATATTCGCCATATATATATATATATATATATATATATATATATATATATATATATATATATATATATATATATATATATATATATATATATATATATATATATATATATATATATATATATATATATATATATATATATATATATATATATATATCCTGCCAACATTTTTTGAATTTGGGGGCGCTTCTGAGAATCCCCACTACGTCGAAAACAATCATATACGACATCAAAAACTCGTCGGAAAAGCGCCGTCACTATTGAGAAGTTGTACCACGCCAAGTTACTACGAAAAAGTTTCTCATCAGTGCAATTATTATGTGCCTATTTAGATCAATTTCGAAGGACGCCAATAAGAACCCCTGCAAACTATCAGAAAAAGTGCATTTTAAGGTAATTGTAGAAGAATCATTGTGGTCAAGTAAAACACGATTGTGTAGATGTTTATTGATTCGATTAAAAATTCATAATTTCTTATAAATATAACATTTTTCGGTTTATCTCATCACATTTAACATAATTTTTTGCATTAATAAAAGAATGATTTTAAGTTTTAAGTAGCAAGTTACATATAGCAGCGTCTATCAGCCAGTTTGTTTATTTTCGATGGAGACAGCGTGCCTGGAAAAATATTTGAAAAACGATCACTTTATTCTATTTGGAAAGTCGAAAATTGTTCACCATATACCATTCACAATTTTAAGCGTAATATCTATGTTTTCAGAACTTTATTTTCGTTTTTATTTAAATAAAAAATAACAAGCTGGTTGCGCTTGGCGTTTCACAAAAAATGCAATGGCTCCTCTAACAGTAGTGATGGCAAAATACTTTCATGTACATTTTGTACTTTTTGATATGCTTCCCCCATCACAGTTCGCGATGGTTGTGGTGACATTTACGAGTCTGTGGTAGCGATGAGGATGAAATGGAACTTTGAAATGCTGGGAGGGTATATATATATTATATAGAAGGAAAGTAAATACAACTTAGACTAAATAAAACTTATGGAACTATATCAAAATCTGAACGGATTTCAACCGAATTTGGCATGCATAGTAAGAATACTATTTCTACTCCATGTGCAATTGTCCATGTAAATCGGAGATAGTGTAATCCACCCATTTTGAGATCCTAAAAAGAGGTTGCGCTGCTGTGTCAGTATTCTCATTTCCTTGCAAAAGTCTTGCCTTGGTATTTATGAGATTGGTTAACTATTGATATAGACTTTCAATATACATTGTGTTTACAAACTTGGGCTGAAGATGTGATGGCGTCATGCAAGTTATTCTTAAGAAAAGTCGATTCCAGTCTCGTATCTTCTTTTAAGTCATTTAATTCAAAAGTTTACAATGAGCATTCTCATGATCCATGGTCACATATGGTTCTAAACGTGGTGCCATTGTTGAACAAGAACATAGGTACGGGAGAACTGCTTAAAACTCAAAGTTTAGGAGTTCTCCAATAGTTGGCCAGAAATAAAGATTGTGATGTGAGAAATGAAGAACGTGGAAGACCAACAACAAAGTTTGAAGATGCTGATATTGAATGGAGATGACACCTTGAGTCAAAAGCAAATGGTAGCAATTTTAAATCTTGTCAAACAAACAATGAGAAAGTTTCAAATAATGTATTGATATAAATTATCGTATTTATTTTGTGTGCAAAAAGATCTTAATTTCACATTTGATGCCAATTGAACTCTATCGTGTCTGTTCTGGTACACACATGTACAATTTTCGTGTGGTGTCACACTAAAAAGGTGTTCTAGCCAACACTATACACCGTCATAGACCTGAAAAATGTACACGAACATTTATTTTGTGTAGGCTTAGTGTACAGCCATGGTATGCAAAGTTAGAAGTTTTTATAACAAATAAATAACAGATTCGGAAACTTTAATATGTTTTTTATAAATATTTGCAAATTTTAGTGGGAAAGTCACTTATATATGGCAGAAACCACGATTTTAAAAATCCATCTAAAATTTGAACCGAAATTTCCTCTGTTCTCCAATAGTTGGTCAGAAATAAAGATTGTGAAAATAATGAAAATACTCAAGTCGTCCCTCAAGCTTTCGATAGCCCAGTGGACAACACCTCCGCCTCTGGATACAAACATCCATGTTCGAGTCCTGCCAAAACCGATTTTATCTCAATTTATTTTATTTCATTTTATTTAATTTTATTTTAATTTTATTTCATTTCAACGTAATTTACTTTATTCCATTTTTCTCTATTTCATTTAGTATTATTACATCCAACAGGACTATACTTTATTTTAGACATTTTAGAAGTTTTAAGTTTTATTTAGTCTAAGTTGTATTTACTTTCCTTCTATATATATATATATATATATATATATATATATATATATATATATATATATATATATATATATATATATATATATATATATATATATATATATATATATATATATATATATATATATATATATATATATATATATATATATATATATATATATATATATATATATATATATATATATATATATATATATATATATATATATACAACTTTCTCCATTCATAACCAATACATTACGTACCCCGATTTCAAAAGGATCGACTTTAACGAGTTAAACAATACCATGAATAGTATTGATTGGAACTCAATATACACGATGGAGCAAATTGATGACCAAATTAACTTTTTGGAAAATAGTCTGAATAGCATATATAACTTATGTGTGCCGACAGTCAGAAAACGTATTACACATAAACCTCAACCTTGGTTCAACTGTCATATCAAAAGGCTCAGAAATGAAAGAGATTTCTGTTATAAAAGATGGAAGCAATTCAAATCTGCAGAACATTTGTCTATCTTTAGAAATGCAAGACGTGAAGTTAACAAGGCCATTCAAATTGCTAAAACACAATACTATAGCGATAAGTTCTCTAGCGCGGTAAATAGCAAACTGAAATGGAAAGAAATTAGAAACATTGGAATTGGCAAAATATCTTCAAAGTGTCCCACAGATATAGATCTGAATGCTCTGAACAAGACATTCGTCGGGGAATGCTCTCCACAACCCATGAACAATATTTCCTTTGAATACAGGGATCCAGAAAAGGCTAGTTTTTTCTCCTTCCACTGTGTTAATCGAAACGAAGTTATATCTTGTTTCAAAAACATTACTTCAAACGCTGTGGGGGCAGATGGTATCAGTTCAAAACTCATAAAAATGCTTTTACCAAATCTCCTTCCGTACTTCACATATGTGTTCAATAACATCTTGACTAACAGCCTATTTCTGATATCCGAACGAAAGCAATTGCGAACGAATGGTAGTCACTCACTTTCGTCTAGATTTGGGTTTCTCTAACTTCCTTTCGTTCGTTCGCATGGCTTACGTTAGGATTTACGTTGAGATAACGTATGTCAAATGTTAATATTGCCATATCATAATAATTTGAAACATATGTATAACGTCCATACTCTTTTGGCATGCTACGTCATTAAAACTCAATCTGGCATTGTAGTTGTTTTGTTTATTATTTGTTTATTTTTGAGTGCCGTGTTAAATTTTTTGAACAATGAATGTCTCATTTGCGCTATATTTTATGAATGGCGAAAATAGTGAAGCCGCGGAAATTCCACGCAGAAAACTACGGGATGCATCTAGTGTCTTGGAATTGCCATCAGCCAGGTAAATAATCAATGTTTTAATCTGTGTATTTTGACGAACAAATATGTTAAAACTTTAATTATTCCAGGTTTATTAGTAATTTTCGCGTCACCAAAGACATTTTTAAAGCTCTTATTGACATTTTGCAATCGGAATGGGGACCAAGTTATCGTTGCACTTCCGTAAGAGTTGATATAAAACTGGCGACATTTTTGCGATTCCTAGCCACTGGAGGATACCAACATTCGATTGGAAATGAAAACATTTCTTCTACTGTCAATACAACAGTTTGTCGTACAATTTCGGAGTGTTTGAACTTATTTGAGAAACATGTTTGCCCAAAGTGGATAAAAATGCCGCAACGGGAAGACGAAGATTCCATAAAACGATCATTCTTTATGAAACGTGGTTTCCCAGGGGTTATAGGATGTGTGGATGGAACCCACATTAGAATCAAAGGACCCAGTACCGAAGATAAAGCCCAATACTACAACAGGAAAGGATTCTACAGCATCAATGCAATGATCGTAATACACTTTACTAATAATTTCAAACCAAATGTTAATTGGCATTTTATTTTTAACAGATATGTGATAATGATTTACGAATTCTCGCTGTTGATGGACGCTATCCAGGTGCAACCCATGATTCTTTTGTTTGGGAGTATAGCGCTATTAATCATCAATTGAAAAATGAGTTCGACGCAGGGAAACGAAATTTTTGGATTTTGGGTAAATCTGTAAAGCAAAAAAGCAAAACAAGTAGGGAAGAGGGTCTAGCAATCTCGAATATACTACGTCTATATTTGAAGCTCACTTTGGCTAAACATTTTATTTAATTTTACTGTGATATGCAATACGTATTCAGATTGTCATGGGCACTCCAGACTTTGCTTCATTACTTGTTTCGAATTAAAAATGTTTGAATTAGACACACAGTACACTGAAAAAAAGCTTGCTGGTTTGCCAAAATATTGTCCTTATACTAATTATTGATTCCGAGTCCAAGAAGCGCATAAATGACTTACACCCAGAAAAAAATGGCTCTAATGCCAACTGAACTTTCCTTTTGTTCATTAAGATTAGTTGATTTTAGTTAAATTTTGCACAATATAGGTAACTGGTGAACTAACAATAAGAATAAAAAGTTATATTCAAATATAGTGCACAATTTTACTAAAAAATAAATTAGTTCATATTTGCCTAAATTGGCAGAAGTTTGCTTAAATTGAATTCATAAGGGTCTCAAATGAGTAAATTTTACTAAAATTGTACCTGTCATGAACTTCATATAGCGCTAAAGACATTTTAACAGTTTTTAAATCTAATTTTTTCTTTCAATATATGAAATTTTCTTAAACACCAGAAAAAATTAATTATTTTTAATAAATTTTCTTATTTAGAAAACTATTTTAGTTAAAATTTTCAGGGTAGGTTCACTTTTTTAGGTGTATAAATTAATTTTCTATCAAAGTCCTTTAAAGCAATGTTTACCACAACTTAAGACTCGACTTCAATAAAAATATTGCTATAAAGTATCCCATATTTTAGTGCTTCTTAGCTTTATGGTCAATATACAATTCAAATTTAAATCAAATTCAAAGATCATTTCATTAATTTTTAAGATTTTTTTTCGAATTATCAAAGCCAAGATGACCTTAGTCAAACAAAATTGTTTTCATGTGGAGATACTCATATTTAAGAGGAATCACCTAATTATAAGGACAAAACTATTTCATTGAAATATTTATCGAATTTATAAAAAAATATATCGAAAATGTGTGTCCTTTATTCTCAAAAAAAGTATGCATACATACTTTAAGAACAAGAAATCTTTGGCCTCACAATATTTTTTTCAGTGTACATATTACTAAAGTTAACTTTAGTTTTTATTTGATCAAATCGAAAATCGTTAAAACTATAGGCGATAGTGGTTACAAACTGCTCCCTTATCTGATGACTCCCTACAGGAATCCTACCACCGATTATGAAAAACGCTACAATCAAGTACACACAAGCACTCGAAATGTGGTGGAACGCACTATTGGCGTACTAAAAAATCGGTTTCGGTGTGTACTGGGCTCAAGAGGTCTCCATTACAGCCCCGAAAAGGCATGCAAAATATTAAATGCATGCTGCGCTTTGCATAATATGTGCATTCACTTCAATTGTGAGCTTCCGAACGATTTTCCAGAGATTGCCACAGAAGATGAACAAGTTCAGGACTACCACAGTGGAGAATCGGGAAGTAATATTGGAGCTACTATAAGAAATCAAATAGCATTAAATTTGTAATATTGTTTTGTGTAATTTCATTTTGTTATATATAATATTTTTTATTTTGTTTTTAAAATCATTAATTATCGTATCTAAAATATGAATAAAATTTGACATAAAAGAAAATATGTATTTATGTATTAATTATATATGGTTATGGTTTATAGATTTCTTTTATAAAAAAAGTATTTTCGAAAGCTTTCATTTCATTAAATTCATTTAAATTCGCCATTCAGGCTAAACTAAGCGGTAAATATTTAAAAAAGTTCATAAGTTTTTGTCAATTGTAGTATTTTTAATATTATTATAATATTAAATATATTTATAATATTAAAATTATTAGTCTTTTTTGAATTTTTAATAAGGAACTTTGACACAGTCTTTTAAAAATATATATAAACTTCAAGTTTATATAAGTATAATATAAATACATCAATCTAAGACTACAAATGACCAGTTTGGTAATCATTATCTAAAAAATCTTTTAAACGCAATGATAACTCCTTTATGGCTTTCACAGAGTTTTCCGCACTACTGGCAATTTTTTCGGCTGCTGATGCCAATATTTTATTAGAAATCGCCATTTCTTTTGCACATGTTGCGATTTCTTTTGCGGCATTTGAAATCTCTCTGGCCGCATTGGCATTTTCTTTTGCTGCTAATACAGCTTCCTCGCTTGATTTCAACTGCATGCGTATGAGATTCAACTGTTCGTCTGCAAAGCTTTTTCTCTTTTTATATGTTGAACTCATGTTATTTTCGTCTTCTCGTAATCTCTTTTCACTTTTTCTTTCATCAGGTGTAACGACATATTCTTGTGACCTCTCCAATCTATTTGGAGTTACAACGGCAACGTCCTTTTTTTTCCTTGGCGGTGTTTCTATTTGCTCATAGGAGATTTGGAATACATCATCAATTTCTTCTTCAGTTCTCTCACCAAATGTTTTTCCTTTTGGCGCTGCAGCTGAAGATAAACAGCAAATTCTATCAATTTGTTCCTCCATCGGAGTAAGTGTATTTGAACTGAAAATGCCACCTCCGGTTTGCCGCAAGCTTCGATTGTTTTCAGCAATTTTTTTTTTAGTTCTCGATTTCATGTCGGCCCATGTCTACAAATAAAAATGATAAAAAAAAATTTAATTTGATTTTAGCTTATGGAAATTTGTTGAGTTTAGTTAAATTTTGCCCAATGTGAGTACATAATTTGAATATATAATAATAATTTGAAAGACAAAGTAATCGCGAAAAGAGAATTTTTTTTAAACAACTGGAATTGAAATTATTTTAGTGAAGGAGACAATATTGTCTATGTTACTATTCGCAACATTTTAGCCATATTTGGATATTATTACTTTTGCCACTGCAGCTGCTAGTTCTGATTAATTGATGTAGATGCTAGATTTGATTATAATCAAATCCTGCATCCCATACAATTTTGACAAAATTTTCTATAGAAATAAAATTTTAAGAAAATTTTCTATAGAAATAAAATTGTTTCTAAATTTTCTATAAAACGAAAATTTTCTATGGTAATGACATTTTGACAAAATTTTCTTTAGTAATAAACTTGTGACAAAATTTTCTACAGAAATAAAATTTTGACAAAGTTTTCTATAGAAATAAAATTTTCGATACACTGAAAAATAGTGCACCCACCAGGAAGAATACTTTCTGATAATTTTAAAAAATGTTGAATATTTTTAGAAAATTTTAACTAAACAGTGTTACAAACGCTGGCATCACGCCGATGTCATAAAAATAAGTAAATATTTGTCGACAAATTCAATTCAGTTATTAGACATAATTCAGTTTAAAAAAATTGTCAAAACTTTATTTCTATAGAAAATGTTGTCAAAATTTTATTCTACACTCACTAAAATCAATTTAACTTTATAGTTAATGGAATTATATGTCTGGAGAAAGTTTCCTTTACTTTAACAATTTTTTGCGTATGTTAGTTAAACCGAGGAACAAAATCCTCAAATCAAGCATAAAGATTAACTAAATTTGTGTCTTCTACAAAATAGTTCAGTATTTCTTAAAATTTATAAATTTTACTACAAATGCGTTCATGAACTTTGTATGTAACTAAAGACATTCTTGCAAATTTTAACTCCAATTGTTTTCTTCAATCTGATTTTCTGTAACAAATGAAAAAAACTTAATTATGCCTAGTAGATTTTCATAAATTTGTCGATATATAGTTACTTATTTTTATGACCGTTTAGTTAAAATCTTCAAAAAATATTCAAAATTTTCTAAAATTGTCAGAGTTTTAATCCCGGTGGATTCACTGTTTTTTCAGTGTATCGAAAATTTTATTTCTATAGAAAATTTGTTTAAAATTTTATTTCTACAGAAAACTTTGTCAAAATTTTATTTCTGTTGAAAATTTTGTCAAAAGTTTATTACTATAGAAAATTTTGTCGAAATTTTATTACCATAGAAAATTTTGTCAAAATTTTATTTTTATAGAAAATTTAGTAACAATTTTATTTCTATAGCATATTTTATCAAAATTTTATTTCTATGAAAATTTTTGTCAAAATTGTAATTTTTATAGAAATTTTGTCAAAATTTTATTTCTATAGAAAATTTTGTCAAAATTTTATTTCTAGAGGAATTTGTTTCACAATTTTATTTCTATTAAAAATTTTGTCAAAATTTTATATACGGATTTAATCGGCCTTTTTTGTTTAATTTATAACTCGTATGGACTAACTTACAATTTAGAAGACGGTGTTAAGAATTTTTAAGATACTATCGGCAGTTTTCCCTCAACCCAACTGCTTCGATTGTGGATGACAGTTTTTAGTAGTTTCACTCAGTTTTTAGTAGTTTCACTCAAAAAAGTGAACTTACTATTTCACTAAAGCCAATTTTACTTTATTTTAGTTCGTGGTATTATTATGTTTGGAGAAAGAAATATTTAAAATTTTCTAAAATTAACCGAAAATGTTCTTCCTGGTGGGTTCACTTTTTTTCAGTGTTCTAAGCAATCCATGGTGGAGGGTACATAAGCTTCGGCCAGGCCGAACTTACGGCCGTATATACTTGTTCTAAATCTAATCTCATTTGTAATGAAGCATTCGCGTGGATACTTGGAATTTCCAGCTGATCTCAAAATCTTGCACAAGTACATGATTCCCAACACTGTCTGTATTCATACATTTATACACTGGGCAAAGTTTTGGTATTCAATGAATTCCTTCTTCCTATAGGTAAAGAAAAACATAACGAATACCATCTTAAAAGAGCATTCCATTTGGAATTCAAATGGAATGAATAATCTATACAATAAGTCACCTTTATCTAGACACTTTTTCCGGATTAAATCAGGGAAGAGGCATATTGAGTATACTTCCATATTAATGTCCAATAACTTTTATATTCTATGATGCAAAAACGGTCAAAAGGGGTGAAAGTGGTGGTGGATGACCAGACAGATGAATACTACCGTATTGACAGTGGCAGCAGAGGAAAAATAGTTAACAAAACAAACGATTAGCCCGAAAACAAAATATTGATGATTATTTCGAAAGGCTGATAACAAAAAAAAAATACTTAGACCAAAGGGAACATGGACATCAAGAGAAAGCTTCATAGAGAAGAATTGGCTTTGAAGGATAATAATACATGATCTGCATGGATAACCCTATGACACAATATTCCATTTTTGTATCCAAACAAAAAATCACTTATTTCATTATTCCAGACGAAAGTACTCGATGAGAGAAGAAAAGCATTGTCTGGATTTTGCTACTTTGGTTGCCGTTCGTCTTTTATGAGTCTCCAAAGTTTTGTCTTCAATTCACTTAAATGGAAAATGACTAGTTGAGTTCCCGTACCCAATATAATTACCTTCTTCCATTCACTTATCGTTCTCATAGGAGGACCCAAAGCATTCAGCTGGACTGTAAGAGATTCCCATTTCGCTTCAACAGATTCTTTGCTGCCACCAAAGACTGGAGCACCCCTTGCGAGGCTGTGGTTGTTTTCCATAAACTCGACTAGGCATTGCAGCTGCTGGGTCGATGATTTTTTTGCACTGAATGAGTTAATAAAATAGATATTTAGCGTTGATCTACTTAAAAAAATATGTTTTTATACTTACATTTTACCTTCGCTATTTTTTGTGTCCATTTTGTCCAACAATTTATACAAAACGAAACGTCTTTACCAAGTGAGTGATTTTGACATTTCTGTTCGACAAAATGCGAACGAATCGAGTTAGAGAAACCCAATTTTAGAGCTTACGTTACGTCTTCGTTCGCATTGACTTTCGTTTCGATTTTCGTTTAGACACCCCTTAGAGAAACCAAAATCAGCTGTTTTTCGTTTTGTATGCGAACGAAGACTAGAATTCGGATAGCAGAAATAGGCTGTAAATCAATCTTCCCTGCATCATGGAAACGATCACAGATACTACCGATACCGAAGACTAATAGTGAGTTCAGACCAATTTCTATTTTGCCATACCTATCGAAAGTACTTGAAAAGATCATGTATCAACAGATGAGCACTTACATCGAATCCATGCACCTATTTACACAACGACAATCTGGTTTTAGGCCAAAGCGTAGTTGCATCTCAGCTCTTATAGATGTGGTTGAATCAGTGAGAGAGAAAATAGATGAGAACCAAGTGTCCAGTCTTGTCCTGCTTGACCACAGCAAAGCTTTTGACACTGTTAATCACACAATTCTTATTAATAAACTGGATAAAATATTTTATTTTTCAAACACTGCCTGTAAGCTATTGCAATCTTATCTTTGAAATCTTATGAAAATCTACCGCGGAGTACCACAAGGGTCTCTTCTCGGACCTCTACTATTCTGTATATATATAAATGATTTGCCAAACAATCTAAAATACTGTAATATCCAAATATATGCAGACGACGTTCAACTCTACGCAAGTTCTGAATCCGGAAACATCACTTCGCTGTATCAGAATATAAATCATGATTTAAACGCAATAAATTCTTGGGCAACTAGTAACTGCTTAACTCTTAACCCTAAAAAATCTAAATACATTGTGATTACTAAGCGTCGACAGGAGATCAGTTCATTACATGATCTTATAATTAATGATACGGTTTTAAAAAGAGTTGATACTGCACTAAACCTAGGAATAACATTCAATAAAGAGCTAACTTGGAGTAACCATATTAATAATACAGTCGGAAGAGTTAATGCGATGCTTAGAAACTTATGGGCTGTCAAAGAATCCACACCCCAAAATATTCGTAAACTTTTAGCGAAAACTTATATCGTCCCAGTTCTGTTATATGGCTGTGAAATATATGCAAACTGTAGTGCTGCTGACTTCCACAAACTTAAAGTTGCCTTCAATAACATCGCAAGGTACATATTCCTGAAAAAGCCAAGCGAACGAATATCTGAATTTGCGTATACAATTTTCAACATGAGCTTTGAAAATCTATTGAAGTTTAAATCAATGATATTTTTACATAAACTCATCTATACCCGAGAACCAAATTATCTCTTCGAGAGACTTCAATTTGCCAAATCAAATCGTGGCAATCGAATAATCCAGTTCCGATATAAAAGCCTAATATCTGAAAGGCAATTTTACGTATCCACCATTCGTCTTTGGAACAACCTCCCAAATAATATACAAACAATTGGTAACATGTCTAAATTCAAAAAAGAAATATCTCAAATATTAGCATAATTACCTCAATATATTGCAATATAAAAACATTTTAACATATTATTCACATTAATTTAACTTTTTTCTAACCTCATATTCCAATGTAATTAAATCTTTGTTCCTAACACCATCACTTATAAGGAGAAATCCTTGTCGTGTTAGTAGAAATTTAAACAAATAAATAAATAAAAATAAACAAGCGCAATAATACAGCTATATTTTGCTATGTCTTGAGATATAATCTGACATTTGCGAGTGTATTAGTTTTTCAAATGCCTTAGAAAGGTAGGGCAAAATAGAGATTGGGCGATATTCAGTTCCGTCTTTATTCTTCGGTATAGGCACGATTTTCGCATGCTTCCAACAATTTGGAAAAATGCTTGTTGTTATGATTTGATTGAAAATATCAGTAATAAATGGAAGTAGCAGTGGCAAACACATTTTTATAAATTTTGGTGGAATGCAATTCATACCCACAGCATTAGATTTTACAGATGAACAGCTGTTAAAAACATCAACTTGTCTAATGCACGCAAATTCGAAGTCGGAGTAGGAAGGAAATATATGTGTATTGATTGTTCGACAGGTAATTGTAGGTGCAGTACGAATTGGTAAGCTTAAGAATTTTTCATTGAGTTCGTTGGGATCTGCATTTATTTGTTGCTGTCTTACAGATCCAATCCCAATTTCGCGAATAGTTTTCCACTTTTTGCGAGAATCTATCGCCGACTCAAAACGTTTTTTAAAGTAATTATTTTTGGCTCTCTGAATAGATTTGTTTACTTCCGTTCTGAGTGAACGGAATTCCTCATGAAGTTGTGTCGTTTTAAATCTTTTCCAGCGTTTGTAAGTCATATCCCTTTGGTTAATTAATGCTTTGATATTGGAATTGAACCAACATTTACGAGGTTCACAAGAGCGAGAAATTTTAAGTGGCACTGCGTTTCAACACTGACTCCAGATTATTGTTTAAGAACATGAGTTTATCATCAGGGCTTTGCATAGAGTAAAGTTGATTCCAGTTTATTTTGAAGAACTCACGTTGAAGATATTCATAGTTTGTTTTAGCGAAGTTGCGTTCTTCATTTCTCACATCACAATCTTTATTTCTGGCCAACTATTGGAGAACTCCTAAACTTTGAGTTTTAAGCAGTTCTCGCGTACCTACAGTTTGTCAAGAAAGTGTTTTGACAATGGGATAAAAATTATGTTTTGTTCCAAAATTAAATATAATGAAATTTTAAAAAAATATTTTATTATGTATTTTGCAAAGTATACATACGTACACAGAATTAAAAATTTAATAAAATATTTAATATTTCAATTATTTCTAGAAGTTGAAATAGTTGGCAATGTCAAAAGACTTTCTTGACATACTGTATGTTCTTGTTCAACAATGGCACCACGTTTAGAACCATATGTGACCATGGATCATGAGAATGCTCATTGTAAACTTTTGAATTAAATTACTTAAAAGAAGATACGAGACTGGAATCGACTTTTCTTAAGAATAACTTGCATGACGCCATCACATCTTCAGCCCAAGTTTGTAAACACAATGTATATTGAAAGTCTATATCAACAGTTAACCAATCTTGTCCTTTTTGCTTTACCGATGAATAAACAGCATTTAAACTGTAATTAATTAATTCCCATTGCCTTTCTAAATAAAAAGTGATGTCGATTTGGATGTTTCACGAAATTGTTGGTTTTATTTATTTGGCACTATCAAAGGTAAGTATGTTTTGGAAATTAAATTAATACAAAACATATGTTCAATGATGGGGGTGGTTATTCACTACAAAAGATACAAAATGTTCACATGTTAAATCACTGTAATGAATAATTATAAAAAGAAAATTTAATAAGTTAACAATAATTAATCTTACTTGTTGTTTTGGTTATAAGCAAAAAGGGGCGATTGTTTGCCGGATGGGCCTATTTATATGATTAGTAAGTACTAAATAATGCATTATATGAATATGTATAAAACAATAATAACAATTTAATACATATGCAATATAAAAAACAATACGGCTGCGCTCTTCTCAGCTTGGGATATTTTGCGGTAAGTCCAATTCTTCAACTTTTGTTACCGACATTGAGGTGACCATCTGCAACATCCCCGCCTCCGTGAACTGAACCACCAGGTGAAGATTCACTTACGGCATCATCATCAATCATGACATCTAAAACCGCAAGTTTTGACAAAGGCCTTCGTAAAACCCCAGTGCTTGTTCTGACGTCAGCGGACCGAGACACACCATCCTTACCGGCATGGAGAGCAATCACCCGACCACGTTTCCATTGGGATCTGGACACTTCGACGTCACATATAAAGACCAAGCAACCGACTTCAAGGGGCTGAGACGGAAGACACCACTTGGTACGACGGGTCAATTCGGGCAAGTACTCACGTATCCATTGGTGCCACATGCCATTTTTCAACGTTTGGAGAATTCGCCACTGCTTCCTCAGGCATAACATCCTAGGCTCGAAGGGGGCTGGTGTCTGTGTAGAGTTTGTGCAGCCAAGTAAAAAATGGTTGGGAGTCAAAGGCTCGGGGTCTTCAGGGCCAACAGGCAAATGGGTCAAAGGCCTTGAATTTACAATATTTTCTGCCTCGATTAAAAAAGCTTGCAGTGTCTCTAACCGGGGAGCCTGTTCCTTCAGCATAATGTACAGCGCCTTTTTGACAGACTGAACAAGTCTCTCCCAAACACCCCCTTCGCTGGGATTGGACGGAGTGTTAAAAAGCCATTTAATGCCTAGGGCTGTTACACCTGAAACGAGAGAATCATTGTTAACAAAGTTACTCATACCTTGCAGCTCTTTTGGTATTCCAACAAAATTCGTCCCATTGTCACTACGGATGTGTATGGGGACCCCTCTTCGGTTGACAAAGTTGCGAATACAAATGAGGCATGCGTCGCTTGAAAGGTCAGCTGCGATTTCAAGGTGAACAGCACGGACTGTTAGGCAGGTAAACAGTGCTATCCACCTCTTTTCACGTCTTCGACCAATAGAAATATTCACTGGCCCAAAATAATCCAATCCAGTGTATGTGAACGCTCGTACATACGGTGTGAGACGATCGGCTGGTAAAGGGGCCATCTGGGGTTGGCTTGGTTTAGCTGCACGAATTCGACAAGCACTACACTTCGATATTACACTTTTCAACAGCTGGCGAAGAGAAGGTATCCAAAAACGTAAACGAATTTCACTGATAACTGTCGCCATGTTTATATGTAGAAATTTTTGATGATACGACTGAACAACAAGTTGAGTAAATTGGCTGTCTTTTGGCAAAATTATTGGCCGACGTGTTTCAAAAGCCAAACATGTTGCATTTTCTATCCGACCAGATACACGTAAAATGTTTTCATCATCGACATATGGATTCAAGGATTTAATGCTGCTATTTTGCGACACATGACCATTTTTCTGCAAATCTACCAGTTCCTCCGCAAAGTGTTGTCTTTGAACAAACCGACACAGGCACATTTCAGCTCTTATTTCTTCGTCGATGCTCAGCTCACCCACCAGCAAAGTTTCATTTCTTATTCGACGTAACAAATTATGTACATAGCGGTGTACCCAGGCCATCGTTCGTTTGAGTCTGCGATATTTTGAGAATCGATTAAAATGTGGTACAACAGAACCTACCTTGTGTGTAGTGAGTAATCGATGTTTAGATCGTAGTTCTGTTGCGCTGCTATTATTTTTCTCGCCCACCTCCGTCACTTCTGGCCACTGTGATTCATCGCATAAAAGAAAAGCTGGCCCATTTTTCCATCGTCCGTCCGAATTGTAGCTTTCTGAATACTTTGCCCTTGTGGCATCATCCGCCGGGTTTTCAGAGCCTGGACACCATCTCCAATCGTCTTTGTCACTGTTTTCCAAGATTTCCGCAACTCTGTTGGCCACGTATTGTTTATATTTGCGATGATCCGATCGAATCCACTGCAGAACGGTAGAGGAATCTGTCCAAAAATAGACACGATTAATGCGTTTCAAATGATTTTGTAAAATTAGCTCCTTCAATCTCACGCCCATCACCGCCGCTTGCAACTCAAGCTTTGGTATCGTATGATAGCGAGTGGGAGCACAACTTGTCTTTCCCATAACAAATGCAACCTTAATAGACTCACTGTATACCATCCGCCAGTATCCCACAACTGCCATCGCTTCTTCACTTGCGTCTACAAATATATGCAGATCCACCACACTTCTTCCAAAATCCACACTATAACACCGAGGCACAGAAAATTTCAATATTTTGTTCAGGTCATCCAACCAGTTCTTCCAATGGCCATAAATTTCCTTGGGCAATACTTCATCCCATTTTGTACCACTTTTCCACACGCGCTGCATCAACACTTTCGATGTAATTAGAAAATCCCCAATAAAACCGAACGGGTCGTAAATCGACATGTTTAACGACAACATTTCACGTTTGGTAGGGATTTTCTTACCGTTTACTATATCACCGTCCACTTTGTGCAAAATTAATTTGAAGCAAAAAACATCTGACTGTGACAACCAGTGAATACCCAGTACTCGTTCTGTGTGGTTACTGTTGAGAAACTCGTCATAGTGGTTACTTTCATTCGTAGGGTTGCCATACATTCTTTTTATTGCTTCAGAATTGGATGAAATATTACGTAGATGAAAACCGCCGAATTTATGGATTCGAATTACATCCTTCAAGACTAGAATTGCCTCTTCCTCCGACTGAAAGCAATCGACGTAGTCGTCCACATAATGGCGCTCCACAATTCCATGAACGGCTCTCGGTGCTTCTTCTATGAATTCCTTTGCATTTTCATTTTTTACATATTGCGCTATTGTGGGGGAACAAGTTGCGCCAAAAATTAGTCTTTGCATCACATAAGTTTCCACCGGCTTTTCCTTATCGTCTCTCCACAAAAACCTTTGACTATTCTGATCTTCTTTGGAAATGGAAATTTGGTGGAACATTTCTTGGATGTCTCCACAAACTGCAACAGGCGCTTCTCTAAATTTTAAAAGAATTGAAATTAATGAGTTATTTATGTCAGGACCTTGTAAAAGGGCTTTATTTAAAGAAAATTGATTTGTCTCAGCTGCCGCATCAAATACAAGGCGAATGCCTTTTTTATTTGGATTTTTAACGCCAAAATGTGGCAAATAGAAAATTCTACTACCACCATTTTCAATTTCTTGTTTAGACAATTTTCTTGCGTAGCCTTTTTTGATGTAGTCGTTAATTTTATCATAATATTGCATGGCAAACTCACGATCTTTGGACATTTTCTTTTCCACTGAATACAACCGGTTTAACGCCATTTGATATGAGTCAGGTATTGGAGGCACATACTCCTTCCAAAGCAAGGAACATTCATACCGTTCATGAATTTTCTTTGTGTTCTTTTTCAGCAACATTATCGCCCTTTCATCATCTTTTGATCTCAACGTTTCTGTAGTCACTTTTACACCAAGTGTTTCTATGTCGAAATATCCGCTCATCAATTTGTGCATTTGTTGAAGCAATTGGTTTTCATTTTCGTCAAAACGTCTATGGATATGTAAACCGCGCTTTATTAACGAAGTTTTTTCTCCTGGAAATGGCCCATATATTATTGCTCCCAATCTTGTCATAGCTATGAATGGACCAGAATCTGTCAACATACGGGGAACCTGCAATGGCACTGTTAAAAATGAATGATTTAAGCTCAAAATTAATTTAGGTTGAACGTTCGAATAATCCCTGGCGGGTATTTCGTCTAGTCCACGGGATTTCAAAAAGTGTTCTATGTGGCAACTTTGGATTGGCAATGACAGTTCAGACGAAATGTAAACATTAGATATATTAAATTTTTTATTGTAATCGCCAATTCCACTTACGGTCAAATTAACTTTCTCGGTTTTTCGTGATATTTGGTGGTCGTTTAGCCATTGGAGCTGCAAAATTTCTGGTTCGCCGCGTAGACCAAGTTCCCGTGACAAACTTTCGTCTAGCATTGATACGTTGGAGCCGTCATCGACAAAGGCGTATGTGGTTATAATTTTAGTTGCTCCATACAATTTTACCGGCAGTATCTGGAATAATATATTAGTAGTTTCGTTGGTGACATGACAATTTCGGCCGTCGGATTGTGGTGCATCGGGTTTATTGTGATTCAAATTCTGTGTTTCGTTGGATAGTGGTTGCGATGGTTGTCTTGAAAATTCAGTTGTGGATGCATTATTTACTGGTTGTGTGCTATGTAACAATCGGTGGTGAAATTTGGTGCAATTGTTAATACCACATTTCCTTTTTTGTGTGCAAAATTTGAGTCGATGGCCACGTTTAAGGCAACAAAAACATGTCTTCGATTGTTGTATTTTGTTCCAACGTTCGTTTACAGACATCTGCAAAAAAGATTCACATTCTTTGATATTAATACACTCACCTTCGCATACAAAACATTTTTGGTTGACTGCTGTATAGGCATACTTGCGACTTTGAGTGTTATTGGAGGATGTTTGACGACGGCCGGTCGAAGTGGAAGCTATTGGAAGAGTGTCATTTACAATATTAGCTAGTCGTCTTAAAATGGAGAGCCATTCACTGAAATCGACGATAGTGGCTGAACGTTCCAATGTTAATGATTTTTCGGCCCACTGCATTTGGCGATTTGTAGGCAATTTTGACACTAGCTCACTTAGTAGAGATGGATTGGATAAATGATGCTCACCTTTGGCGTTTTTCAAGAATGTGGTCATATTGGAGATTTTGTTTGCAAAGTTGACGATAGAATCCAGGTTGTCGTTAGCAAGTGGTGGTATGGCACGAACTTTTTCTATCTGGCTCCTGACAAGTTGCTCTGGTCGACCATATGTTTCTTTTAAAATTTCCATTATCGTGTTTACATTGGCAGAGTGAGATAGGAGCGATTCGACAGTTTCACGAGCACGTCCTTTGATGGAATCGCGGAGACGCATGATGTTGTGTAAGTTTGTGTAACCAAATTCTGAAGTGGTGCTTTCATATGCTTCAAAAAAGGTTTGCCATTCCTCTGGAAGACCTGTAAATATAGGAAGTGGATAAATTTTTTTGTGTGGAACATAATTTTGTGCATATGATATTTCAGAAGCGGAAGATGTTAGTGGCTGTTGTGCGAGTGGAGGTGGATTTTGTGAGATTGGTTGTGACATTGATGGTGTTGTTGTGTTTGACTGTTGATTGTTAACAAGACTTTGCATTTGTTGTAACGTGGCAGTGAGTTGGGCTTGCATCTGTTGTGTTGAGGTTATATAGTTTGTTTCCATTGCTTGCATTTGGCGTTGAAGTTGGTCCATTTGTTTTTTTAACTCACGATTTTCCCTGGTTGGCGAAGAAGTGACGGTAGGGTAATTTTTAGCAGACGGCGTGTTATTTTTTGAAACATTTTGTGTATTTGCTCCTGGTGGACACTGTGACTTACTCACTTTACCAGTTGTGTCTTTTTGTGGTGAGTGTTCAGTCGGCATTTCGATGATGTAGGTGTTCAAATAGGCTGGTGGAATTCCTTGTGTTCGTCTACTGCTTCTTCTGGGCTGATCCTGGTCTTCTGACATAAAACCGACGAGATCACAATAACAAGTAAGTAGTACGAATTACATACAAAAATTTCGTGGCAGAAATAGACATTAAAAATATCACACTTTCAGGTTTTACAACATTTAATTTGACGTTCTCGGCTTATGATGAGAAATGTTGTCCACGTCAGGCAAGTCAACAATGAATAAAGATGCCCTTTTTGCTTATAACCAAAACAACAATGAATAAAGATGTCCTTTTTGCTTTACCGATGAATAAACAGCATTTAAACTGTAATTAATTAATTCCCATTGCCTTTCTAAATAAAAAGTGATGTCGATTTGGATGTTTCACGAAATTGTTGGTTTTATTTATTTGGCACTATCAAAGGTAAGTATGTTTTGGAAATTAAATTAATACAAAACATATGTTCAATGATGGGGGTGGTTATTCACTACAAAAGATACAAAATGTTCACATGTTAAATCACTGTAATGAATAATTATAAAAAGAAAATTTAATAAGTTAACAATAATTAATCTTACTTGTTGTTTTGGTTATAAGCAAAAAGGGGCGATTGTTTGCCGGATGGGCCTATTTATATGATTAGTAAGTACTAAATAATGCATTATATGAATATGTATAAAACAATAATAACAATTTAATACATATGCAATATAAAAAACAATACGGCTGCGCTCTTCTCAGCTTGGGATATTTTGCGGTAAGTCCAATTCTTCAACTTTTGTTACCGACATTGAGGTGACCATCTGCAACAAATCTCATAAATACCAAGGCAAGACTTTTGCAAGGAAATGAGAATACTGACACAGCAGCGCAACCTCTGTTTAGGATCTCAAAATGGGTGGATTACACTATCTCCGATTTACATGAACAATTGCACATGGAGTAGAAATAGTATTCTTACTATGCATGCCAAATTCGGTTGAAATCCGTTCAGATTTTGATATAGTTCCCATATATAGCTTTCGCCAGATTTGCACTCATACATTACACTAAAACATGTTTTAGTTTGGCTGAAACAAATAAAAAGATTAACTTAGAGGCTATCGTAACACAATTAAAACAATATTTTATGAATATCTATAGTATTTACCCAAAAATCTGAATATTTATCAAATTGAGGCATAATAGCGTCACAATTTTCTCCTCAATGTTATTGTTTATAAAAAATATCGATATCATATCTATTTCTGCTATCGATTTTTTCATTGGTCTGTCAAACAAAAATTGCAGTGTGGTCAATGCGTACGATTTTAATCGAAAAGTTGGACGCGGACATTAGGGCTGTTTTCTTTTTGCACTGGATGCAACATTTGTATGAGCTATCCAGAACATCGTTGCACTGGTGTTCTATCCAGAACATCTCATCAGTGCAAGTCGCGCCGATGTTGCCAGATTTTATTTTGATAAAGGGACGCTTCATCGATTCACAATAGCAATTTATTGTGACTAATTTGTCGAAAAACATGAAATTCAAAGTGGTACAGTGTCATAAATAATCGCAGCATTAAATATTTATTACTAATTGGAGCATTTCATACATTAAACATTCAAGATTTCACTTCTTTTCTGTGATTGTTTTTAAACAGCTGATTTCAGTTTTGCATATTTTTGGTCCTTCACGGCTTAGCATAGTCCTTCATGGCTTAGCATATCCAGTGCTAAAAGAAAACAGCCCTATTGTCGTCCGGAATAACTGATAGTCTGTAAAGCGCATAAAGCGCAGTACAGTGTCATAAATAATCGCAGCAGTAAATATTTATTACTATTTGAGCCAGAGAATGAAGCCGCCTAGTCGCGTTGCCGATTTTATCCGACGCCGACCAGTTTTTGACAGCCGAATACGTCGCCGAACACGTCGACTCATCTCGTCTCAAAATTAGCCGCCAATTAATCGAAAATGACATAAATCTGAAATATTTAATAATAATTGTATTTTTGGTCAGAATGTTTAACTTTTCACCCAAAATCCGTCAGTATGCTATAATAATTTTGCAAAAATTTAGGGCTCAAATCTACTTTAGTACAAGTGGTCGGATTGGTCCAATTTTTGGCCAGCGTGTATACTTTTCGATTCTAAACACAAAATGTAATATACAACTTTTTGGCGGAAAGACCTATTTTCTGAGTTAAGGCCGGTACTCTGTTCGGTTTTCGCGTTGAAACTCCATACTAAACCAAAAATTGCGAAAAATTTGCGAAATTTTTTCCATTTGTGATACTTTGTTTTTTCGTGTTGAAAAACTGACGTTTATAGCACGGCGCCATTTGCAATGTGAATTAAGAAATAATTTATTTATTAAAAACTATTTGTGCGGGTTTATAAGTCAAACACGGACCATATTTTTCTTCCGAAACTATAGAAAGGATCAAAGAAATAGCAGATCAATTGCCCAAGGAAAAATAAAATGTTATTTTATAAAAACAAGCAACAACCACCAACTTAATCCAATATCGCTCCCTGTAAAATAGCGCTCCAAGCTACCTAATTCTTGCGAAAAAATTTTTATGGAAACCATTATTTCGCACATAGAAAGCGGTGTTTTTTTAGGTAGCTTGGAGCACTATTTTACAGGGAGCGATAATGGATTAAGTTGGTGGTGTTGCTTGTTTTTACAAAATAACATTTTATTTTTCCTTGGGCAAATGATCTGCTATTCCTTTGATCCTTTGTATAGTTTCGGAACAAAAATATGGTCCGTGTTTGATTTATAAACCCGCACAAATAGTTTTTAATAAATAAATTATTTCTTAATTCACATTGCAAATGGCGCCGTGCTATAAACGTCAGTTTTTCAACACGAAAAAACAAAGTATCACAAATGGAAAAAATTTCGCAAATTTTTCGAATTTTTTGGTTTTGTATGGAGTTTCAACGCGAAAACCGAACAGAGTACCTTACGGAGGCCTTTACGGGCCCCTAAAATTTTCATTGCCACGTATATTGGATTTAGTATCCATCGCACATATAAGTAATATATTTAGAATAACATGGACCCGGAGAGGTCCTGGGTTCGCGTAAGCCCACTTTGGACTCTGCCTATAGGAGAAAGTCTCAAACCCCGGCCGAAGGCCGGCTACCTATCCTCTTTGGGTTCGCGTTAGCCCACTTTGGGCCCTGTCCATAGGAAAAAGTCTCACACACCGGCCGAAGGCCTGCTACCTATCCTCTTCGGGTTCGCGTTAGCCACTTTGGACCCTGTCTATAGGAGAAAGTGTCAAATCCAGGCCAAAGGCCGGCCACCTATACCCAATTTTTAAGGATCGTTATCTCGAAAACTACGCTCTTCCGACAAAATTTTTACTTAATATTTTCTGCTTAGAATGTTCTATTTTTACCAAATACGCAAAAAACGGAATTTTATTCATTTCATGAAAAATTGCTGTCAGAATTAAGAAAAATATAAAGGAAAATACCGATTTTCACATGTCGATATCTCGAAAACTAGGCTTTTCCGCCAAATCTTTTACTTGACATATTCGATTTAAAATCCCTTCTCCTACACTCAAAAAAAAATTTGTTTATTTTTAACAACTTGTGCTAATGTAGATTTGTTCCTTGTTTTTAAACAACTGTTGACAGTGTTGAATATTTTTGGAGATGTCCTGAATAAAGGTGGGTATTAAGTTCGAGTTTAAGGTAGGTATTAACTTCGAGTTTAGCCGCTAAAATCGTCATTTTTTCTCGATTATTTTACATTTATAATCCATTTTAAGGAATACAATCTTTGTGAAAATTTGCTTTGGGCTATTCCCCATCAAGTTATAATAATATTTGCAACAAATATGTATTATTTTATGCCTTTTTTAATGATTTAGTTTTGTCTTTAGCGTCTTAACTCGAACTTAGTACTCACCTTAAAGGTGAGTATTAAGTTCGAGTTTAGCCGCTAAAATCGCTAAAGTAAGAACTAAATCAGTAAGAAAAATGCATGAAATTATACATATTTGTTGCAAATTTTATTATAACTTGATGGGGAAAAGACCAAAGCAAATTTTCACAAAGTTTGTATTCCGTAAAATGGATTATTAAAGAATAGTAATCGTGAAATAATGACGTTTTTAGCGGCTAAACTCGAACTTAATACCCACCTTAAAGGTATGTTCGCTTTTTGCGTTGAAATTTTCGTGATTACTTTATTAAAACAGTTCAATACAAAGCAGATAAATTAACTCAATTGTTGCGCAGCTTCTTGTTCCTATATATTTCGGCAAGACTTTACAGGAATAAGTTTGTTTTCATTTACAATTTTGATTATTAAAGGAAAAGTAACCGCGAAAATAAAGTGGATTTATCTCAAAAACCGAACATAGTACCCACCTTAAACGAGTACTCTGCTTTCTTTTAGTCCGTGACTGCTTAGGGTGTCTAGTGCTAAAAGAAAACAGCCCTATAATTGCAAATACTTTTCAACCAATATTTGTATAATTGAAAGTCAAAGCCAAAATGCTATGAAGTTTGTATAATTTATTCATTTTCTTAAAATATATAATAATACAAACAAAATAAATCAAAATATATAATAATACACAACACTACAATAATAATCTTATTAAACATATCAACAAATAAGAACAAAACAACAAAAGTTTAAATATCTTAAACATTATTTGTAAACACCTTTGCATATATAATTCGATTTCTTTTCTGTTGGTGACATAAAATTGGATTAAAATTTATTAATAGGCAATTTGAAATTGGGAACATGCTGAACCACGTGTTACAATAGATTTCCAGCAAAAGGAATTCACAAGATATCCATTTTAGCCTTTTCACTACCGAATTAAAAGTACACTCATAAAAAATGTATGTTGTTTTTCAGCAAACAAAATGCTGCTGTTTTGCAGATTTTTTGCTAAAACAGCAAACAATCTGTTATTTTGGAACAGCAAACATAGTGCATCGAAGTCAGTAGTTTGCTGAAATTTTCTGCTGATCCGAATAAAATTATGGACAAAATAAAATGGACAATAGTAAAATGGTACACATTATATAACTTCAAACATTAAAAACCATTCATATTTTTTTTAATTATGCAATAGCATTTGTGAACAAGCTACCCTTTTTAGTAATTTAAATTTTTTTCATTAAATGGACCAGGGGTTTTGCTTAACTTCTATGAATATACGCTTAACTTCTATGAATATATGGATGTTCTACAAAAGCCTAATTTTATTTTCCGTTCAAAAGCAGCCGCAGAAAAACTTTACTTGATGAAGATCTTCTAAAAGGACTCTATATTTTTGTAAAATATTTTCCAATAAGAGCTAGTATTTTCGTATTCGAAGAAAAATGTAACGTTTTGAGATAAATACTCGGATATTTATTTCATAATTAAGCGAAAATTATGCATTTGAAACTGAAAAGTGTTATATATTGGGTACGATTTTTAGTTTATGTAGTTATCGATAATACAATTTAGTACTATAAATTGATTCTTGTTAGCCTTAAGCCATCTCTAACTACTTTGAAAAAAAGAGTCTTATAATAGCTCTCTAAGCGTGCGTTTCAATGACTCAAACATAACAGATGACGACGGATAAAAAAAGTATTTTTTTCGTACGTGTGTGGTAGTACTTTGTATTTATAAGTGACGAACAACCGTTCTAAAATTCATAATGCCGGTCGATGACAATAATATTAATATTCTCGTGCTTCTACAACAGGAATTTGCTACAAATTTACTGACACGACAACAATAGTGGATGCAAGCAATGTTGGAAAAACTTTCAATTGACACCAGTAGCAGCGGTAGCAATCAACTGTTGCCGGCTTTTCACGCATTCATCAAAGACAACCAATCGTGGGACTCATATTTGGAGCAATTAAATCAACATTTTGCAGCATATTCTGTTTCACAGCCTATGAAACAAAAATCATTTTTTCTGTCGTGGATAGGATCAGAGTTATATGATTTGCTAAAAAACTTATTTGGTTCTTCCAACTTAGAAGACAAAACATTTCTCGATCTAACGCCAAAATTAACGGAGCATTTCCAAGTCTCTCATCATATTGTTGCAGCGAGGTATGCATACCAGACGAGTCAGGGGTTGCAGCCGTGAAAAATGCGAAACCTCCTACAGACATTAAACAATTGGAAGCGTTTATGGGTAAAGCTAACTATTACCATAACTTCGTACCAAATTTTTCGACTATCGCCGCTCCAATCAACAATCTTCGCAAAAAGAATACCAAATTCAAATGGCGTGCCTTCCAACAACAAGCTTTTGAAGAACTTAAACAACATATTATTAATGCAGCACAACTCACACATTTTCAAGATGAATTACCGTAGCATCTTACAACAGATGCATCACCTTTCGGTATTGGTGCTGTAATTTCTCACGTATGTCCGGATGGTACTGAAAGCCTATCGCATTTGCTTCTTAAACATTGGATCTACATCAAATAAGGTATAGCCAAATAGAGAAGGAAGGACTTGCTATTGTGTTTGAAGTTAAAAGTTTTCATCAATATCTCTATGGAAGAAAATTTGTTTTGATAACTGACCACAAGCCTTTAGTGAGTATTTTCAATCCAAATAAGCATCTGCCGACGATGACCGCGCACAGATTGCAGCGCTGGGCCATCACCCTTATGGCATACAATTTTGATACTAAATATCGCAAAGCGACTGAACAATGGTAATGCCTACGCACTATCGCGCCTTCCATCTGGAGTTGATTACAAATTTGATGAAGAAGAAGCATACTACAACATTATCTTCGATGATTTTTCAATCAATCCAAATCAAATTCGTGAGTTTGCTAAACAGGATAAAATTTTAAGCCTAGTACGTAATTATGTGGAGAAAGGTTTGCCTGTTCAATTAAAGTGCCACAATCAACGTATTAAATGTTTTTTTAATAGAAGACATTCATAAATAATTCAGAATGATATGCTTTGTCTTCAAACCGATTATGTCCGAGTAATTATACCAAACGCCTTGAAGAGCCAAGCATTACAGTTATTACACCAGGGACATTGCGGTATAGTAAAAATGAAGCAGTTAGCCAGACAAAACATATGGTGGGAAAACATAGATAAAGACATCGAACTTATCGCTTCTAAATTTGATATAGTAGTCAAAGACTGTTATTGTACAGACGTGTTTTGTGGCAAGCTCCAAAAATAAATTCCCTGGACCAGTTAAAGACGCACAATATTGGCCAAAAACTTTTGAGAACTTCCGGATTTGGTGATGCATTAACTGAACGTTAGAGATGGCTGTCCCGAACACAGATTAATACGAAAATAGTAAGAAAAAACTACACAAAATTGATTAATTTTTCGTGGAAAGTGGAAAAAATGGGATCGCCATGTTAACCGATTAGCGAAATAGATAAACAATAAACATTGAATTTGCACGATCAGCTGTTTAATAGACTGGTGTCAAATATCAAAACGCGGCCGTGTTTACATAGCTGTCCAGAAAATAAATCTTCATCAGAGGTTGCTCATTCACAATAGAGTTTTTTTGCCGTTACAACAAGCAACAGTTTAAAGTATAAATATATTTAAATAAATAAACAAACTGGAAAAGAGAAAAGCAATCAATTTGTCTCCAGTGGAGAGATCTGAACAAAGCCCAAAAGTTATCAAAATCCCGCTACTACAGACTACTGAACTACGATGTCGGTGTAGAATACATGAAGGATGTTTGGAATATAAATAAAATTGCTACTATTTTCAAAACTAGAGCAGACCTACTCCCTTTAAACGCCAACTCGTTCAATTCAAATAGTAATAAACAATGTACACTATGCAACACAAGACAATCTGAAAATCTACAGCATTTTCTGGCCATATGTCCAATATTGAGACACATACGTGTTAGACATTTTGGTAATCATCATTTGGAGGAAAACGAATTAAAAAGCCTCTTAAATGGGGATACAGAAAATGCTTGGGACAAACTATATGAATATGTGAATAGTGCATTAAAGTATAGGCAATGTATACTGAATGAACAATTTTAATGTATTTATGTGAAGCTTATTCAATTCTAAAAAAAAAAAATAAAAATAAAAAAAAAAATAAACACTAATATGTAATATCAAAATTTACTGTTATAACTGTCGCCATGACCAGTAAGAACTGACAGACAACTCAAAGTTATTGTCAGAAATCAAGATTTATTTTATATATAATACAATTGTGAAACCAATATGAAGTATTTTAATTGTCTTATGTACTTATTGTTATTATAAGTAAAGAAATGAGAATAAAATAAATAAAATAATAATAATATAAATATATAAAAATAATGTGATAATTGTAAAATAGAAAATCAATCTCCTCATAAGATTTATCAAAGTTGGCCAAACGCAACTAAACCTTGGCAACGTATACATATCGATTTCGCTGGACCGATATTTAATTCAATGTGGCTCATAATTGTTGACACATTTTCACAATTTCCATACGTTTTATCGATGTCAAGTACAACAGCAAAGGACACCACGTCAGCATTATTTATTCTTATTCACCAGCTGAATTTCTATTTTTTGAAATTCATCTCCTTCTTATGCTATGTTCCCACCGATTCGTTTTCCTCATTCGTTTTTCCAAAACATTTCACCGTTAACACCGGGTTGAGATATATTAGTTTGACAGTTACCATGGAAACTAGAAATTCACATTTACTCGAAATTCACATATATGCAACCTATGTCCAAATAATTACCGCGAGCGCAAAGGGAAAACCTTTTATATGTTATTATCACATGTCCATGTTTTTTCCTTTGTATAGTTTCGGAACAAAAATATGGTCCGTGTTTGATTTATAAACCCGTACAAATAGTTTTTAATAAATAAATTATTTCTTAATTCACATTGCAAATGGCGCCGTGCTATAAACGTCAGTTTTTCAACACGAAAAAACAAAGTATCACAAATGGAAAAAATTTCGCAAATTTTTCGCAATTTTTGGTTTTGTATGGAGTTTCAACGCGAAAACCGAACAGAGTACCGGCCTTAACTCAGAAAATAGGTCTTTCCGCCAAAAAGTTGTATATTACATTTTGTGTTTAGAATCGAAAAGTATACACGCTGGCCAAAAATTGGACCAATCCGACCACTTGTACTAAAGTAGATTTGAGCCCTAAATTTTTGCAAAATTATTATAGCATACTGACGGATTTTGGGTGAAAAGTTAAACATTCTGACCAAAAATACAATTATTATTAAATATTTCAGATTTATGTCATTTTCGATTAATTGGCGGCTAATTTTGAGACGAGATGAGTCGACGTGTTCGGCGACGTATTCGGCTGTCAAAAACTGGTCGGCGTCGGATAAAATCGGCAACGCGACTAGGCGGCTTCATTCTCTGGCTCAAATAGTAATAAATATTTACTGCTGCGATTATTTATGACACTGTACTGCGCTTTATGCGCTTTACAGACTATCAGTTATTCCGGACGACAATAGGGCTGTTTTCTTTTAGCACTGGATATGCTAAGCCATGAAGGACTATGCTAAGCCGTGAAGGACCAAAAATATGCAACACTGAAATCAGCTGTTTAAAAACAATCACAGAAAAGAAGTGAAATCTTGAATGTTTAATGTATGAAATGCTCCAATTAGTAATAAATATTTAATGCTGCGATTATTTATGGCACTGTACCACTTTGAATTTCATGTTTTTCGACAAATTAGTCACAATAAATTGCTATTGTGAATCGATGAAGCGTCCCTTTATCAAAATAAAATCTGGCAACATCGACGCGACTTGCACTGATGAGATGTTCTGGATAGAACACCAGTGCAACGATGTTCTGGATAGCTCATACAAATGTTGCATCCAGTGCAAAAAGAAAACAGCCCTAATGTCCGCGTCCAACTTTTCGCTTAAAATCGTACGCATTGACCACACTGCAATTTTTGTTTGACAGACCAATGAAAAAATCGATAGCAGAAATAGATATGATATCGATATTTTTTATAAACAATCCCAATAAACACAAACGTTTGAAAAATGCTAAATTTCAACAATTTTTCAAACATTTTTTCAAAGGATTAGGGTAATATTCAAGTTGAGAAATTGTTGAGAAAATCGCGTTCTCAACAAAAAACAGACATTACCCTCAACAGTGGAATTCAACACATTAGCAATAATATCTCAAGTGTTATCCTCAAATTGAAATGCATCGCTACTCAATAATTTGTCAAACAATTTTCGATGCGAGTCAAATTCAAAATTAACATCGTTGCAAATACTTTTCAACCTAAATTTGTATGAATGATATCCCCACTTCAAATTGAAAGTCAAAGCCAAAATTCTATGAATTTTGTATAATTTATTCATTTTCATCAAAATATAATATATAATAATACACTACACTACATAATACACTACAATACCAATTGATAAATAATAATCTTATTAAACATATCAACAAATAAGAACAAAAAAAAACAAACAACAAAACTTTAAATATCTTAAACATTATTAGTAAACACTTTTGCATTGATAATTCGTTTTCCTTCCTTTTGGTGTCATAAAACAGCATTAAAATTTATTAACATGCAGGCAATTTGAAATTAGGAACGTACTGGACCGCGTGTTAGAATTGATTTCCAGCAGAAGGAATTCACAAAATATCCATTTTAAACTGATAATAGCATATGAATTAAACTGACATGTGATCCCCTTTTTCATCCAGAAGTTGTTGATTTCAACAATTTGTTGTTTTTAACAATTTTAATTGGTTGCACTTGTAATGTTTCTGGAAACTTTTTCTTGTCGATAAGCCACTCATTTTTCATTGGTCAGCTTCTTAATGTTTGCAAGAATGTAGCATCCAAAGATTTTGGTTTTCTGCAAAGAGATTTAAATTTAGTGACTTCTCTAAAGTGTTGATTTAATTTTTCATATTGACGTACCAATTATTATAAACTATTTGAAGCAGTTCCAGTTAATTGTCCACCATTTTTTCATCGGTCAGCTTTTTAATGTTTTCAAGAACGTAGAATCCATAATTTTAGTTTTCTGCAAAGATATATACATTTAGTGACTTCCTTAAAGTTTTATTTCATTTTTTATTTTCACTTACCTATTTTTATAAACTATTTGGTTATTTGTCTAAAATTTTCCATTTTTTTATTTCTTGCAATTGACCACGAACTTCGTTGCACAAATAAGTATTGAAAACCACATGGTTTTTTCGTTGCATTTTAGGGTAGTGTTTTGTCAAAGTTTTCTCATATTATCTTCAACAACTTTTCAAAGATTTCGTCAACATTTTGGTAAATTGAAAGTAATTCGCAAACAATTTGAAGATGTATTGAAGATGAGCTATTTCAAGTCAAGTTGAATTTATGTTGAAAATTATATTTACCCTCAAACTGAAAAGTTGTTGCATTTGAAAAACGCTCATCCTGTGTTTATTGGGATAACATTGAGGAGAAAATTGTGACGCTATTATGCCTCAATTTGATAAATATTCAGATTTTTGGGTAAATACTATAGATATTCATAAAATATTGTTTTAATTGTGTTACGATAGCCTCTAAGTTAATCTTTTTATTTGTTTCAGCCAAACTAAAACATGTTTTAGTGTAATGTATGAGTGCAAATCGGGCGAAAGCTATATATGGGAACTATATCAAAATCTGAACGGATTTCAACCGAATTTGGGATGCATAGTAAGAATACTATTTCTACTCCATGTGCAATTGTTCATGTAAATCGGAGATAGTGTAATCCACCCATTTTGAGATCCAAAACAGAGATTGCGCTGCTGTGTCAGTATTCTCATTTCCTTGCAAAAGTCTTGCCTTGGTATTTATGAGATTGGTTAACTGTTGATATAGACTTTCAATATACATTGTGTTTACAAACTTGGGCTGAAGATGTGATGGCGTCATGCAAGTTATTCTTAATAAAAGTCGATTCCAGTCTCGTATCTTCTTTGAAGCCATTTAATTCAGAGGTTCTAAACGTGGTGCCATTGTTAAACAAGAACATAGATACGGGAGAACTGCTTAAAAACTCAAAGTGTAGGAGTTCTCCAATAGTTGGTCAGAAATAAAGATTGTGATGTGAGAAATGAAGAACGTTGAGACCAATTGAACTCTAAATTTTAAATTTAAGGCAATGCCTGTCCTATGTTTAATAGTCTTCAGTATATGTATTTATAGATAAGTGAAGAAAGTTCAAAGTCGGACGGAGCTCATTGTATTATACCCTTCAAGACATTGTGGACCAAAACTTTTGAAGCTATCTCAAATCCTTTAAGTTTTTTAATTTGTAATTTTTTAGACAATTTCGCAAAAATGCATTCATGATTCATCAGTTGATATATATGTATTAGGGCCAGTTTCTCAATGTCTTGTTATTATTTATCGTGTCGATAAAACAGCTGATCCCATACAAAAAATTTACTAACCGGAGGTCTATCCACCGGTTAAAATTAATCGGAGGATAAGAAACTGGCCATTAGAGTATAGGAACATTAGTCATTTTTACAAATTTGTTACTTATATTTGCTATAGAAATAAAATTTTGAGAAAATTTATTATAGAAATAAAATTTTGACAAAATTTTCTATAGAAATAAAATCTGTGGACTTATGACAAAACCCCATAAGTCGAGATAGGACAATTTCTCAAAAATTGTATGTTGTGTGTAGTTTTTGAAGGCGCATCTTTATGTGTTTACAGATCAGTGTTGCCAGGTGATTTTTGATTCTTCCCCCCCAAATCTTAAGAAAAAAACCCCTAAATTGGTCTAAGCTTTTTTCAAACACCCCCAAAAAATTTCAGAGTATAAAAGTACAAAAAGTGGTCCCAAAATTACATGAAAAAAAATCCTGTAGTGATACACTTCAAAAATTTAATTTAACACAAATATATATCCTTAAAGAAGAGTTCTTTCCTGAGAAACTACATTTTAGAAAACTAAGTTTTCTTTTGATGCTAAATTTTTTTTTCGTTTGAAGTAAATAAAAAATAAAATTTGCTATTTAAGAAACAGATTTTCGTTTGTTTAAAATTTCATCCCTGAGGAAATTATTTTTTTTATGGATGTAATAATACAATGCGTATATCAATTAAAAAAGCGGATTTACCCTTAAAAAGCTTTCTGCTGCTAAGTTAAAATACGATTGTTTTTAATTTTGTCAAATATTAAAAATGCCCTTTCAACAGAAGAGTTTAAAAAAGATAACGAAAATAATGCTATTGGATACTTGTTTGTATTTAGGATCTTCTTTTTGACTTTCCGCATCTTTTTCTCGTAACTCATGCTAGAATTGTTCCGAATTTGCTTGAGAATTGCTCCACTTTATAAGGTCTGAAATAATTTTTTACCCCCAAAAATCCCCCCAAATAAATGTTACCCCTAAAAATCCCCCTAAACGTGAAAAAATCCCCTAAATTTGGGGGGAAAACCCCTAACCTGGCAACACTGTTACAGATTTTTGATATATGCCCTAGATCGGGAGATATAGAGTCGTGAAAAACAACATAACTCTCGAACTTTTAAGTCTAGTTTTGACAAAACAACATATCTCGTTTTATGTTGCAAAACGTATTCGGAATAATTCTAACGTACTTTTGACAAAACAACACGAGTCCACATTTGTTTTCTGTATTTGACAAAATATTTTATGACAAAACAACATATATCGAGTCGTGGTGTTTTATCGAATAAAATTTCAATATAAACGCGAACATAACTGCAGTTGAGTTGTTTTCTTAGTCAGTCGATGATCAGCATTCAATGCGACAAAACAACATAGGAAGACTTATGTGCTTTTGTCACATGTAATTTTGTTTAGTGTCCCCAACATAAGTCGAATAATGGTGTTTTGTCGTGTGGCTAATTATGAAATATAGACACTTTGGTAAAAGATATGTTGTTTTTGAATGAGAAATATAACCAGCACAAAATCAAAATAAATCAATCGAAAAGGAAACTAAAATGAGTTTGTATGAGGAAACGAAGGACGTGGATGTAGATGAGAGAATGTCCAAAGACATGTTTGACGCAGACTCGATTGACAAAAATAAAAGCAATTTGGACTATGAAGCCGACCGCTTCCATGAGACTGATTATGATGACTCGGATTATGTACCGGATTCAGAGGATTGCCTCAATACCACAACAGAGAGCAACCGTGAAATTGCAGTATCTATAGAGACAAATCTGACTAACTTTGAGTCAGTAGAAATCGATGAAACTCTCATGTTGGATAATGAATCATCCTTGTCATATAAGAAAGCTAACAAACGACATAAAAACCTCGGAAAAGAATATGTGACTTACAAAAATAAAATTGTTCCCCCTAAAGAAACTCCCCTTAAAAAATGCAGAAATCATTGCCCTACAAAAATTTCATTGCGAACAACAGAATATTTTTAAAATGTATTGGGGTCTTGGAACGTATAATAAACGTAGACAGTATTTATCAGGCTTAATCGAAGCTGAAGCAAAAAAAAAAAAAACTGGAAAAACTAATAGTTCTAAGAACAGACTATATAATTTTGTATACAATGTCGACGTTAAAAGTCAACGTGTAAGAGTTTGTAGACAATGCTTTGTACGTATTTTTGATGAGACTGCGGAATCTATCAGAACCATAAACCGGAATAAGGTTGCGGGGTCTAATCAACTTGTTCAAATGGACAAGAGAGGACAACATATTCCGTCGCACAACTTACCAGTCCAAAAGTATCAAGAACATATAAATGGTTTTCCTAAATATGAGAGCCACTACAGCCGTCGTCACACGAAGCAAGTTTATTTTCAATGTAACCTAAGCGTATCTGAGTTATATAGGTTGTACACTGAAAAATGTATTGAGCCAGTTTCAGCTGCGACATATAGAGAAATATTCCAGAAACTTAATATTAAGTTTAAGAAGCCTTATCTAGACGTGTGCAACGTCTGTGAAAGATTAAGAGTGGATATTTGTAATGCAAGCAACAACGATGATCAATTGACTCTTCTTAAAATGCAGCAGGAAGTACATCATACTGAAGCAGACATGGCATATGATTCTAAAAATAAGGATAAAACGTTGTCTTTGAAAAAAAATTCTGTCAAAATGTATACATTTGATCTTCAACAGTGTTTGCCAACACCGCATTTAAATGCTTCGGTTTTCTTTTATAAAAGACCATTATGGACCATTAATTTAACAATCCACGATGGAGAAACTAATATGGCTTCATGTTTCATTTGGAATTAAACAATAGCTAAGCGTGGAGCCAATGAGATATCGTCGTGCATATTCAAATTCATAAAAAATTCCGAACTATGTAAAACATATAATTTTATACAGCGATTCTTGCCCAGGCCAAAACCGGAATTCGTATATCTGCGCAATGTTTGAACAAGTCCTGCTGGAGAATCCAAACCTTGAAATTATTGATCACAAGTTTTTAGTAGTAGGACATACTCATATGGAATGCGATACCGTCCATTCTCAAATAGACAAAAAGAAACGAAAGTGTGTTAACTGTATACACCATCCACATGATTGGGCTACTTTAATTTCAACCACAAGCCACAAATATACTGCTGTTGAAATGGCATAAGAAGAATTTTTCGACTTCGGAACACTATTGAAGGACAAATATTCTTGGACGAATAAAAATAACTCAGGTAAGTTTAATAAAATCATTAATTTTATAAATACGTAAAAATACTATCTAATTCTTATACAATACAGGCGATAAATTTCAATGGAAGGACGTGTTTCGGCTACGGTATGAAAGTTCCAAATTAGGAACCATTCAATATAAATTATCCTTGAATATGGACGAAGAATTTAAGGATTTAGTAATAACTCAACGGAGGAAGAAAAAAATAGACGTTGAACTAAATCAATGTTACTCTGGGCCACTCCTTACTTCATTAAATAAAAAACGAGACTTACAATACATTCTGCCGTTCATCAGTGCAGAATTTCACGATTTTTACAAGAATCTGCTTGCTGAAGGCGAACAAGAAGTTGAAGTTGATTTGGACTTAGATGATTCAATACATACAAAGTAGATTAGTTTTCGAGATAAGTTTTGATATGAATCCAATATTTTTAAGTTTTTAAACATGAGTGAATTCAAATTATTTCCCTCCATTTCATTAATTTTTTTTTAAATTAAATCTAAGCATTGAACTTGACTTTTATATATTGTTTATGTTCAAATTAATTAATAAAATGCTGAATTCCCTATGCAAAACAACACATATCACACATTTTTTATTATTTTAGTTTCATAAAACCCCGTAAGTCGAGAGATGTGTTGTGAACTATTGATTTCCTTTTTTGGGGCAAAACACCATAAATAGAGATATGTTATTTTTTAAAATAAAATATTATTTGACAAAACAACATAAGTGAGTATTTGCTAATTTTCTCTGGATCGGGGGGTGCTAGGTGGATTTGGTAAAGTAGAAAAATAAGCTAATGAAATTGTCCATCACATATATATTAAACATTTTCTAGATGTTTTCTACAGAAGTTTTGATGGCCCCTTAAAGGTGTATTTTCGCTCTCCTGTAAAATTGAGTTTTTAGACTTATGGGGTTTTGTCATAAATCCACAGAAATGTTGACCAAATTTTTTTATAGTGACAAAATTTTTACAAAATTTTCTATAGAAATAAAAGTTTTACAAAATGTTCTATAGAAATAAAATTTTTACAAAATTTTCTATAGAAATAAATTTTTGAAAAAAAAAATCTGGCAATATTCGCCATATGTATATAGGTATATGCTTTTAAAATAAAAATTAAAAAAATTAAATTATTGTTCGAAATATTTCAAATAAATTGTTTTGATGGTGGACATTAACATGGATTGATTCAACCCATCTGCTAGTCTAACATTCTAGGAAACATAAAATGACCTCCTTAATTGGAAGTTGCTTTTCATTTACGGTCATAACTTACATTTGTCGAATAAATAACGCAATGGAAACGATTTTGCGTAAAAGCTTGTTTAGTTACAAAAAAGTAAAGTGTTTTAAAAAAATTAGTTTAGCGGGAGTCGGAGTTGAGCAAACTTTTTACAACTTCGACTCCAGCAAAATCTTCAGACTCCGACTCCACAGCCCAGGTTTCGACGTTTGTGCAATTTCATAAAAATAAAAATTTGTTTTTAATTTGTATGTACATTTCACGGTTTTTATTTGGAAGTCATTGAAATTCAAAAAAACAATATTGGTCTATCAATACATGTGATGGCATATAAAGGATTCGTAGGGATTGAAATCCGAAAAAGAGGTCAAAATCGTTAAGGCAGCAACTTAACTGGAAGGTAGAAACAATGGATGAGAATAAGTAATTTTTCTTTAATATTAATTTAATTTTATATATCCTATTACATGTATTAAAAAAAGAATATTTCAATGTCAATAGATGCTGGTATGATTCGTAATAAATATAACTAATAGAATATAAATATGTAATAAAACAAGTAAGTAAAGTCTGAAGTCGGGCCGGGCCGGGCCGACTATTATATCCTATGCTGGGAGTTATTATGAAGGTTTATATTCCCATATTGCAATATTTATATCTTAGAAGATATGGAGACAATTTTTTGTACAAAAACTCTAGAATTAAAATTTAAATCGGCTAACGTCCTGGGATGAAACACAATGTTAGAACAAAAGTATAGGAAATATAAACCAAAAGCAATTTTAATGCATTTGTACAAAAGAGCATTTATGATTTATCGGGCGATTCATATGTATTCAGAATAAATGACAATTTGAGTAATATTAATAATTTTTATTATTCTCTTTGATTTTCTTCGACCTTTTTATGTTATAATAATAAATTAATGATTTTTCATGCTCGAGGTCTTTTTTCAATATTTATCTTTCCCAATATTACGCGATTGCCATATTGAATCGCTTCTTCAGGGGGTCTACAATAGATCTTAAGAAATTACATTTCCAATTCTTGATTGCTCATTCGTAACTGCCATAAAATAGCCTTTAGAAAATTTTAAAACAAAGAAAATGTATTATTTTTGTTTTTAAGGCTTATGATCTCCATTTGAACCTAAACCATATGATATCATTTAATCCTAACCAATGGCAAGAAGTTTCATAGAAGTAATCAAACGGAATGGCTATAGTATCAACAATTAATTTTTATAGTTAGAAGTTACAAAAACTTTACATTATTTTCAAATATATGAGACACTTATCGCCCTGTTCAGGTTTACGAATTCGCAAAACGCAAAATTTTTCCCAACCTCTATTTTCTGAACCATAATGATAAATAATACGAAGTTTGTATAAATAGTTCCTATTGATAAGAAATTTAACTGGAACAAATTTCATGACAAAACATGGAATGGTTCAAAAGTTATTGAAAATGCGAAATTTTGCGTTTTGCCAATTCGTAAACCAGAACATGGAGGAAAGTTCATTTTACTATCGTATGTTCCTCCATATCTTTATGCACTTTGTATAACTCTTTGTTTTTTGTAGATGTCCAGTTTCTCAATAACACTTTGCAATAAATTATTTGGAATATGGCGCTTTTTCCATTTTCTTCTTCTTGATTTTTTGTCAGCACATTTTGACAATTCAAAACTAAACGATAATCGATAGCTATCGATTATATATTTATCGTATACAAATCTGACCGATTGACACACTGTACAATTTCTTTTCAACACCGATATTCACAGTTAAGTCCGAAGGCATAATCGATACTGCTGCATGTATATGGGATCGATAACATATTTACCGATTATTTAGTCATCGCCGACAAGTCGTATCGATTCGATACACTGTAAGATTCTTTACAAACACCAACATTCCGTCCGGAATAACTGATAGTCTCTAAAGCGGACCTTAGACGGTCGGATAAACACTACGACAGAGGTTCGTCTATTTGTTGTGTTTTCGTTCAAGTTTTGCCCTTACACTGCACGAACTAATATGATGACAACATGAAAAAATAAGAAGAAGCATAAACATGCAACGAAGATGTATGAATAGTTATAGGAGAAACAATTTTTTACTGAAAAAATGGAAGAAAATAATAATAATCCGGGTATATGTTGCAAAACAATGATTCCGGAAGTAATCCACATTTAATATATTACAAATTACTTTATGAATTTCAAAATACCTCTCGCCTGGTTTTCCATGGAATGGAAGTGGATTTTTCTAAGTTTTTGCCATAATTCTGGTTCAGATTTGTATATTTCTTTAATTGGCAACCCTGCCAACATTTTTTGAATTTGGGGGCGCTTCTGAGAATCCCCACTACGTCGAAATAGTCGTATACGATATCCAAAACTCCTCGGAAAAGCGCCGTCACTATTGAGAAGTTGTACCACGCCAAGCTACTAAAAAAAAGTATCGCATGAGTGCAATTATTAGGTGCCCTTCTGGATACATTTAGAAGGACGCCAATAGGAGCCCCTTTAAACAATCAGAGAAAGTGCATTTTAAGATAGTTGTAAAAGAATCATTATGGTGAAGTAAAACACGATTGTTTATATGTTTATTAATTTTATTAAACATTTATAAATTCTCACAAATATATCATTTATACGACTATCACATCACATTTAAAATATTTTTATGAATTAATAAAATATTGATGTTGAGTTACAAGTTGCAAGTTACATGTCGTAGCGTCTATCAGCCAGTGCTTTTATTCCCAATGGAGGCAGCGTGTCAGGAAAAATATTTGAAAAACTATCATTTTATTCCATTTGGAAAGTCAAAAATTATTCACCATTATACCTTTTACAATTTTAAGCGAAATAACTATGTTTTCAGCACTTCATTATCGTTTTTATTTAAATAAATTATAAGAAGCTAGTTGCGCTTGGTGTTTCACAAAATATAAAATGGCACAAAATATAAAATGGCAAAATATAAAATGGCTAAAATTTATGCTACCCAACCAGGAAAAATCAAAATTGTTTTCAAAATTTTTCCCATCTAATTAAGCTATCAGACCTAAGGTTGCTTTCCGCAAATAAAAAGACTTTTTTATTGCATTGTTCCCAACGCTTCGAGAATTTTTGTTGTTCCGGGGAGTCTATTAAATAAAAACACATTATAATTTTGTACCTTAACAACACCTTAAAACATTTCCAATTACAATATTATTTTAACTTAAGTTACATTGAATTACAGTATACACGAAACATATAAAACAACATAAGACATACATTAAAACTAATATCACAGCCGGGGTTTCAGGATTGCAACACTGTAAGCAGCACTTATGTTGTCAGTATCTTCTTTTAAGTTCATTGTTCGTCTTATATTTTGTTGTATTCTTAAGCTTTCAATTGTCATTCGTTTTCTCTCTCTTTGTCAAGTATTCTGCAGTTATCAAAGTCAGCTGTATGCCCAGTGTTCATTATGTGTTGTGATAATGCTGTTCTTTCTTTACGTTTTTCTATTTCCGTTTTGTGCTCTCCAATTCTTGTCTCCAGTGTTCTCTTCGTAGTTCCAATGTATATGCGATCACATTTCTCTTTATCACTACCTTTACAGCTGATTTCGTATACCACGTCATGTTGTTGTTCTTTTTGTATTGGTGTTTTAACTTTTGTGAAAACGGCGCTTAATGTATTGTGTGGCTTGAAAGCAAAACATATGTTTTTTGTTGATATTGTTTCTCTCAAATTCGCGTTGTCAATTAATCCAGGGATGTGTTTTACACCGTGAAAAATCTGTTCATTATTTTCATTTTGGTTGTTGTTTTTCTTTATTGTTAAATTATTGTTATCTTTGCTTATTTTTCTTTTGGTTTCTTTTATTAAATGTTCAATTATTTTCCTTGGAAAACTATTGTTATTTAATATCTTATGGATTTCCTTGATATTTTTGTTGTGATAATTTTCGTCACGTAAGGTCAATATTCTATATATTAAGTTTTTAGCTGTGTTTAATATTTGGGATTTAGGTTGTGTGGCGTTGTATTTTTCTTATTTCTTTATATTTCTTTAACATACCAGTCGAATTTTATGTTCCCATCTATGTTATGTAATTTTGTGTCCAAATATGCAATTTTGTTATCGTTTTCTTTTTCAATGGTGAACTGAATTTTCGGATGGTATTGGTTGAAAGTATTTAATATGGTTTCAGCGTCGTCCTTATGTATTATTGCTAAAATATCATCTACATATTTTGTTATGTATTTGATATTTATGTCCTTAGTTTGTAGATCTGCTAATGCGTTGTCAAATAGGTTGTCCAATACTATGTCTGCTGTTATAGGTCATAAGGGGTTCCCCATTGGCATTTCGAAAATTTGATTATAGATTTTGTTGTCATACATGAAGTAGTTGTTTTCTAGTAGGCAGAAATTTAGAATCTTTAGGAAAGTAGATCTCGAGATTTTTGTTTTTAACTTTATTTTCTCCCATTGTTTCAGTATAATTTGTACAGCTGTATGTACTGGAATATTTGTGAAGAGAGAGATTACATCCAAAGATATTATTATTTCGTTGCTCTCTATCTTCACTTCCTTTAAATTGTGTTTTAGTTGCGTAGAATTTTTAATGTTGTATTTAGTTGAAACAATATGTTTTAAAATGCTCCCAATATATTTTGACAAATTATAACACGGAACACTTATGGACGATACTATAGGACGAAGAGGCATATATTCTTTATGTACCTTTGGGAGGCCATATATCCGTGGAGCTGTAGCAGCAGAGCAATGTAAATTTCTTTTTTTTGCCAATTATCTATAATGTTATTTTTATGTAGTTCTGCAACTATCGAGTTATTTGTTCTAAACAATTTTGCAGTGGGATCAGCTCTCGCAACTCGGTATGTAGTTTTATCCTCTAACAGAGCTTCTATTTTCTTACTACACTGAAAAAATAGCATACTCGTTTCCAAAGATTTTGTCTTTACTTTAAAAAATTTGGTATTGATTCCGAGCCAAAGAAGCGGGGAATACAAGTAAGGATACTTTTAAGAGACAATTCTCTTTTAAATTTAGGTTTTGTGTACTTGCTTCTAGGAAGCAAATTTGAATTTTTCGCTTTCTCAGCTTTTTTTCTTCATATGCTATCAAAGTCCTTTAAAAACGAGTTAACGGCAACTTTGTTTTCCAAATTAGGACTCGACTTCCAGTAGAAATTATGCTATGTTTCAAGTAAAAAACTTCTTTAAAATAAAGTTTTGAAAAACATGTCCTATATTTGAACGATTTTTTGCTTTGTAGTCAAGATGCAAAAAGACAACAAATTTAAAGACAATTTCATTAAATTTAAAGAATTTTTCTGAATTATTAAAGTCAAGTTGACCTTAGCCTATACATTTTTTCTTTCATGTTAAGATACTCATTTTTAAGTCAAATCACTTAATTATAAGGACAATACGACTTCATTGAAAAGTTTATCGACTTTTGGACAAGGAAAATAACTTTTTTTTAGAGAAATGCGTCTTCTATGCTAAGCAAAGTTTGTATTCGTATTTTAAAGACATGAAATCTTTGACCTTACGACAATATTTTTTTCAGTGTATATTCGGTTCTGTACATCGCAACTGTCTTATTTCCCTTGTCTGCTTGTATTATTACAATGTCTTTATTGTTTTTCAGAAATTTTTTGGTTTTGTCGTAAATTGTTAAAATGAATTTTTCCTTTGGTGTATTTTTCTTGTGCCTTTTGTTCATGTTGATTTTGTTTGCGAGTTTGGCTCTGCATATTTCTTTGTCTTCTTCTTCAGATCGTTGTATACATTCTTCAACGTCTGCTATTGTGTGCAAAGGAGAAAAATTCTTATAGCTAACTGGAAGAGCAAACTTTTTTCCCAGTGATAGTAGCCATTTGCATTCATCTGAAATGTCTATATTAGTTTTATTATCAAACCAATGATCATTATAGATAAGTCCATACTTGTTAAATTGAGTTTTTTTCAGTGTATGGATCTTTTTGTGTTGTTTCGCCCTAATGTTTTTAGTGATTCCTTTCATCCTGTCATTCTGTTTTTGTTTGAATGCTGTGTATTCTTCTTCCGTCAACATGTTTTTAATTCCTAAGTCTACACGGATGAAAAAGACTGTTTTTCATATGTTTGGCTATAAACATTATATGTTTGGAACACAAATTTTTAAACACAATATTTTTGAGTGCAAGCATATAATGTTCATAAACTAGCATAACATGTTTGGGACATATATGTTAATATGTTAGAACATATTATGTTTGGGACATAAAATATTTGTAAATATAATATGCTTGGATGCAAACATATATTAATTTAGAAATAGCCTATAAACATATATAGCTTTGAGCGCTATATAGCTTTGAGCGCTATTTAACAGGGAGCGATATTGAATGAAGTTGGTGGTTGTTGCTTGTTATTACAAAATTAACCTTTTATTTTTCCTTGGGCAATTGTTCAGCTACTTCTTTGATCCTTACAAACTGTGTGGTCCGCTGTTCGAATCCCCGTCCGGCAAAAGGTAAAATTAAAATAAAATAAAAATCATAAAATTGAATAATTTCTTCTACAATGTTTGTATTACACAAAAAGGTGCTAAGAACTAAAAAATCTCGTGGAAGTGAGAAAGATGTGGGGGAATATACAATTAGGCAGAAACAAAATTTTGAGCATTCAGGTCGAAAACCTATGTTGTTAGCACCTATATTACCTGTTTATTTTCATAATTCATTATGATTGTAAATATATAAATAAATAAATAAAATTTTGAGCACAATATTGTTTGGGAGAATTTTTTTTAAGCATATAATATTTTTGGGTGCAAAATGCTTCCAAACATATTATATGTTCACATAATAACATATTGTTTTTTAGAAGACAACATTATTGAATTTGGATGCAAAAATACAAAATGTTTGGAACTTAGACTACCCAAACATATATTGTTTAGACCAATATGATTTCAAACATATTATATATTGGAAGAGATCAAACATATAAATGTTTGGGCAATAAAATGTATATGCTTGAAGCAAAATATGTTTGGGAGTATATGTTACAGAAGCGATTTTTTGTGAGGGTGTACGTGATATAGCTTTTGTTTTGTCAATTTTATATTGATATTAATTTGTGATATTTCAAAGTTTAGTAATTTCTTATGAAAATTATACTCTACTGTCGTTAACCTGCCAACATTTTTTGAATTTGGGGGCGCTTCTGAGAATCCCCACTACGTCGAAAACAATCATATACGACATCAAAAACTCGTCGGTAAAGCACCGTCACTATTGAGAAGTTGTACCACGCCAAGTTACTACGAAAGTTTCTCATCAGTGCATTTATTAGGTGCCTATTTAGATCAATTTCGAAGGACGCCAATAAGAACCCCTGCAAACATCAGAAAAAGTGAATTTTAAAGTAATTGTAGAAGAATCATTGTGGTCAAGTAAAACACGATTGTGTAGATATTTATTAATTTGATTAAACATTTATAATTTCTTATAAATATAACATTTTTCGGTTTATCTCATCACATTTAACATAATTTTTTGCATTAATAAAAGAATGATGTTGAGTTTTAAGTAGCAAGTTACATATTGCAGCGTCTATCAGCCAGTTTGTTTATTTTCGATGGAGACAGCGTGCCTGGAAAAATATTTGAAAAACGATCACTTTATTCTATTTGGAAAGTCGAAAATTGTTCACCATATACCTTTCACAATTTTAAGCGTAATATCTATGTTTTCAGAACTTTATTTTCGTTTTTATTTAAATAAAATATAACAAGCTGGTTGCGCTTGGCGTTTCACAAAAAATAAAATGGCTCTTCTAACAGTAGTGATGGCAAAATACATCCATGTACAATTTGTACTTTTTGATATGCTTCCCCCATCACAGTTCGCGATGGTTGTGGTGACATTTACGAGTCTGTGGTAGCGATGAGGATGAAATGGAACTTTGAAATGCTGGCAGGGTAGTTGGCTTTTTAATGTATTACGTTGAAAGAGATTTGCTACCTTTGTTGTTGTAAATTTTGTGTGATTTGGTATGATGCCGTAGCTTCTACATGTCAGCAGGAACTTAAGTGTTTCTTGTTGTTGTGTCAGACGTTTTCTCTCGTTGCAATATTCCTTCATCGTCGCACAGGTGTTTTTGTTATATTTCAGTGCTATGTGTTGGAAATATCCTTTCATTGTGTTCTTCTGATGTTGTTGAAATAATGTTTTTTATTTAAAAGATAATGTAGTTCTTCGACAGACTTTCCGATGATATTGTTTCGATTATTTTGATTTTATGCCAACACGTCCCCGCAACATGCGAACATGACCTTATACTATCGGATTTGTCACCGCAACGTGTTGTGTCGCAAGGTTTATCGGACCGTATAAGGTGCCCTTAATGCGCTATCAGTTATTCTGGACGGAATGTCGGTGTTGGAAAGAAATCGTACAGTGTATCGTATACAAATCGGTCAGATTTGTATACGATAAATATATAATCGATAGCTATCGATGATCGATTAGTTTTGAATTGTCAAAATGTGCTGACAAAAAATCAAGAAGAAGAAAATGGAAAAAGCGCCATATTCCAAATAATTTATTGCAAAGTTAAGATACAAAGTGTTATTGAGAAACTGGACATTTACAAAAACCAAAAAGTAATACAAAGTGCATAAAGATATGGAGGAACATACGATAGCAAAATGAACTTTCCTCCATGTTCTGGTTTACGAATTCGCAAAACGCAAAATTTTGCATTTTCAATAACTTTTGAACCATTCCATGTTTTGTCATGAAATTTTTCCAGTTAAATTTCTTATCACTAAGAACTATTTATACAAATTTCGTATTATTTATCATTATGGTTCAGAAAATAGAGGTTGGGAAAAATTTTGCGTTTTGCGAATTCGTAAACCTGAACAGGGCGATAAGTGTCTCATATATTTGAAAATAATGTAACGTTTTTGTAACTTCTAACTATAAAAATTAATTGTTGATACTATAGCCATTCCGTTTGATTACTTCTATGAAACTTCTTGCCATTGGTTAGGATTAAATGATATCATATGGTTTAGGTTCAAATGGAGATCATAAGCCTTAAAAACAAAAATAATACATTTTCTTTGTTTTAAAATTTTCTAAAGGCTATTTTATGGCAGTTACGAATGAGCAATCAAGAATTGGAAATGTAATTTCTTAAGATCTATTGTAGACCCCCTGAAGAAGCGATTCAATATGGCAATCGCGTAATATTGGGAAAGATAAATATTGAAAAAAGACCTCGAGCATGAAAAATCATTAATTTATTATTATAACATAAAAAGGTCGAAGAAAATCAAAGAGAATAATAAAAATTATTAATATTACTCAAATTGTCATTTATTCTGAATACATATGAATCGCCCGATAAATCATAAATGCTCTTTTGTACAAATGCATTAAAATTGCTTTTGGTTTATATTTCCTATACTTTTTTTCTAACATTGTGTGTCATCCCAGGACGTTAGCCGATTTAAATTTTAATTCTAGAGTTTTTGTACAAAAAATTGTCTCCATATCTTCTAAGATATAAATATTTCAATATGGGAATATAAACCTTCATAATAACTCCCAACAAATTTGAGAGAGTTTAGGTGGTAACACAAATTTTGGTGTACATCGTGGTGAAGGATAAAATAGTCGGCCCTGCCCGACTTCAGACTTTACTAACTTGTTTTATTATATATTTATATTCTATTAGTTATATTTATTACGAATCATACCAGCATCTACTGACATTGAAATATTATTTTATTAATACATGTAATAGGATATATAAAATTAAATGAATATTAAAGTAAAATTACTTCCCAATAAACACAGGAAGAGCGTTTTTCAAATGCAACCACATTTCAGTTTGAGGGTAAATGTAATTTTCAATATAAATTCAACTTGACTTGAAACTGCTCATCTTCAGTACATCTTCAAATTGGTTGCGAATAACATTCAATTTGCCAAAATGTTGACGAAATCATTGAAAAGGTGTTGATGATAATATGAGAAAACTTTGACAAAACACTACCCTAAAAATGCAACGCAAAAACCATGTGGTTTTTATTACTTCTTTGTGCAACGAAGTTCGTGGTCAAGTGGAAGAAATAAAAAAATGGAAACTTTTAGACAAATAACTGAATTTGCTCCAAATAGTTTATAATAATAGGTAAGTGAAAATAAAAAATGAAATAAAATTTTAAGGAAGTCACTAAATGTATATCTCTTTGCCGAAAACTAAAATTATGGATTCTACGTTCTTGAAAACATTAAAAGCTGGCCGATGAAAAAATTTTGGACAATTAACTGGAACTGTTTCAAATAGTTTATAATAATTGGTAAGTCAATATGAAAAATTAAATCAACATTTTAGAGAAGTCAATAAATTTAAATATTTTTGCAGAAAATTAAAATCTTTGGATGCTACATTCTTGCAAACATTATGAAGCTAGCTGATGAAAAATGAATGGCTTATCAGAAAAGGTTTCCAGAAAGATTTCAAAGTGCAACCAATTAAAATTGTTAAAAACTTGATATTATTCCATATCATTAACTTCTGGATGAAAATGTGCATCACATCGTCAGTTTAATTTACATCCTATTATCAGCTTAAAATGGATATTTGTGAATTCCTTCTGCTGGAAATCTATGCTAACACGCGGTCCATCTCGTTCCTAATTTCAAATTGCCCGCACATTAATTAGTTTCAATGCAGTTTTATGACACAAACAGGATGGAAATCGAATTATCTATGCAAAAATGTTTACAAATAATGTTTAAGATATTCAATGTTTTGTTGTTTTGTTCTTATTTGTTGATATGTTTAATAAGATATTTGTTTTTCAATTAGTATTGTAGTGTATTGTGTAGTGTAGTGTATTATTATATATTTTATTTTGACGAAAATGAATAAATTATACAAAATTCATAGAATTTTGGCTTTGACTTTCAATTAGAAGTGGCGATATCATTTATACAAATTTTGGTTGAAAAGTATTTGCAACAATGTTAATTTTTAATTTGATTCGCATCGAAAATTGTTTGAGAAATTTTTATTACCTCATCATAAACAATTCCACAATAAAGACGAATAAATGGGGTCGTTCTACTGGTATTTCCTTTATGTCATATTTCCTTTATATGCCATCACGTATATTGATAGACCTATAGTTTTGTTGAATTTCAATGACTTCCAAATAAAAACCGTGAAATGTACATACAAATTAAAAACAAATATTTTATTTTTATGAAATTGCACAAACGTCGAAATCAGGGTTTGCTCAACTCCGACTCAGGCTAAACTAAATTTGTTAAAACACTTCACATTTTTGTAACTAAACAAGCTTTTACGCAAAATCGTTTCCATTGCGTTATTCATTCGATAAATGTAAGTTATGACTGTAAATGAAAAGTAACTTCCAATTAACGGAGTCATTTTATGTTTCCTAGAATGTTAGACTAGCAGATGGGTTGAATCAATCCATATTAATGTCCACCATCAAAACAATTTATTTGAAATATTTCGAGCAATCAATTTTTTGCCAGATTTTTCTTTTCAAAAATTTATTTCTATAGAAAAGTTTGTAAAAATTTTATTTGTATAGAAAATTTTTTTCAAAATTTTATTTCTATAACAAATATAAGTAAAAGATTTGTAAAAATGACTCAAATGTTCCTATACCTCTAATACATATATATATCGACTGATGGATCATGAATGCATTTTTGAGAAATTGTCTAAAAAATTATAAATAAAAAATTTAAAGGATTTGAGATGGCTTCAATAGTTTTGGTCCACAATGTGTTGAAGGGTATAATACAATGAGCTCCGTCCGACTTTGAGCTTTCTTTACTTATCTATAAATACATGTACTGAAGACTGTTGGTAGCTGCTCATATTGTGATGGGTATTTATATAATTATTTTATTTATTAAACATAGGACAGACATTGCCTTAAATTTGAAATATACACCCTGCCAACATTTTTTGAATTTGGGGGCGCTCCTGAGAATCCCCACTACGTCGAAAACAATCATATACGACATCAAAAACTCGTCGGAAAAGCGCCGACACTATTGAGAAGTTGTACCACGCCAAGTTACTACGAAAAAGTTTCTCATCAGGGCAATTATTAGGTGCCTATTTAGATCAATTTCGAAGGACGCCAATAAGAACCCCTGCAAACTATCAGAAAAAGTGCATTTTAAGGTAATTGTAGAGGAATCATTGTGGTCAAGTAAAACACGATTGTGTAGATGTTTATTGATTTGATTAAACATTTATAATTTCTTATAAATATAACATTTTTCGGTTTATCTCATCACATTTAACATAATTTTTTGCATTAATAAAAGAATGATGTTGAGTTTTAAGTAACAAGTTACATATTGCAGCGTCTATCAGCCAGTTTGTTTATTTTCGATGGAGACAGCGTGCCTGGAAAAATATTTGAAAAACGATCACTTTCTTTTCTATTTGGAAAGACGAAAATTGTTCACCATATACCTTTCACAATTTTAAGCGTAATATCTATGTTTTTATTTAAATAAAATATAACAAGCTGGTTGCGCTTGGCGTTTCACAAAAAATAAAATGGCTCTTCTAACAGTAGTGATGGCAAAATACTTTCATGTATATTTTGTACTTTTTGATATGCTTCCCCATCACAGTTCGCGATGGTTGTGGTGACATTTACGAGTCTGTGGTAGCGATGAGGATGAAATGGAACTTTGAAATGCTGGCAGGGCATGCCTGTTCTGGGTCACACCGCATTGTGCACCACACTATACACTTTCTACACACCACACACAAAGTTAGTTGTCCTGAGTCACATGTGTGAACACTTTTTTCGGACTTTTAATCGAAAAATGTGACAACTGATTTTTTCTGCAAGCCATATTATTTTCAAACAGAAATTATAAACAAAACATATTTTGCCGGTATAAACATAAAAAATTAAAAGTAAGTGCGTAATTCAAAGCCATAAAATGTCTGCAGTGAATAATGTAAGGACAAGAGCAATTTATCAATAACAAATAAGAAGGCGACACTTGCATGATGCTTCAAATCTGTTTTGATTTGTTTTTTTCTATCCCTTCTCAATGTTATGCGCTTTACAGATTATCAGTTATGCCGGACGGAATGTCGGTGTTTGTAAAGAATCTGACAATCTGTCGGATCGATACGACTTGTCGGCGATGACTAAATAATCGGTAAATGTGTTATCGATCCCATAAACATGCAGCAGTATCGATTATGCCTTCGGACTTAACTTATAATGTGTACAATATAATGTGATATGTTCGACATTTGACGGCGGAGAAGTTTTTATTTTGGTTTTGGTCAAACAGTTTTTAAGATCCATACATTAAAGGTAATTTAATTATAGTGGGCATAATTAACTATTCTGTTAAGGTTTTTCTCATTTGTATTGCTTAAATATTTACAATAGTATTGCAAACAAATTTTCTATCGTGGCTGCCTCCATGTGCAGAAAGATATTGTCGGCGTTAGTTTTTTTTTTAATTTGCTCACTGATTTGTGCACCATGCAATAAATTTGGTAAAATTCACCTTTCTTAGCCCATTGATTTTGTAAAAGTTATAATTTAATTATTTTATATTTTCAAAAAGACCTTTGATTTGTTTAGGAAAGCGGATAGTATTCACAAAAATCAAAGATAATTTTGCTTAAAACTTTTTTGTGTTAACTTTTAAAAATTGTGGCAACATTATACTTTCGAACACACTGAAAATCAGCTGATTAAAACAACCCCAAAATGTATAAACCAATCAGAGGAAATTTCGGTTCAAATTTTAGATGGATTTTTAAAATCGTGGTTTCTGCCATATATAAGTGACATTCCCAATAAAATTTGCAAATGTTTATAACAAACATATTAAAGTTTCAGAATCTGTTATTTATTTGTTATAAAAACTTCTAACTTTGCATACCACGGCTGTACACTAAGCCTACACAAAAGAAATGTTCGTGTACATTTTTCAGGTCTATGACAGTGTATAGTGTTGGCTAGAACAGCTTTTAAGTGTGACACCACACGAAAATTGTACATGTGTGTACCAGAACAGACAAGATAGAGTTCAATTGGCATCAAATGTGAAATTAAGATCTTTTTGCACACAAAATAAATACGATAATTTATATCAATACATTATTTGAAACTTTCCCATTGTTTGTTGGACAAGATTTAAAATTGCTACCATTTGCTTTTGACTCAAGGTGTCATCTCCATTCAATATCAGCATCTTCAAACTTTTTTTTGGTCTTACACGTTCTTCATTTCTCACATCACAATCTTTATTTCTGGCCAACTATTGGAGAACTCCTACACTTTGAGTTTTTAAGCAGTTCTCCCGTACATATGTTCTTGTTTAACAATGACACCACGTTTAGAACCATATGTGACCATGGGTCATGAGAATGCTCATTGTAAACCTCTGAATTAAATGACTTAAAAGAAGATACGAGACTGGAATCGACTTTTCTTAAGAATAACTTGCATGACGCCATCACATCTTCAGCCCAAGTTTGTAAACACAATGTATATTGAAAGTCTATACCAACAGGTAACCAATCTCATAAATACTATCTTATTCAACTATCTTATTCAACCGTCGAACTGAACGGACGTGTTTTCTAATAGCGGAGTATTTCATCGTAATAAGTACTTATTACGAATTTCACGTGTGGTGGAAATAATAAACCATCATGCAGCGAAATTCAAAGTCATCCACTGGGTTGCTACCTTCAGGGCCCAGTGGACGAGTAACGACTGAAGTTATAAATTTGGGCAGCGACCAAGAGTCAGGCCCAATTAGTCGACCTGTAGACGGGTCGACTGGCGGTGACACTTTGGCAAGTCGAACCTTTTCTAAGGTGACGACATCAAAAGGAGGCAATCCCTCTCGAAAGAGATTCGAGGAAGAAATGATTTGTTTATCCTAAAGAAATTAGGATCAGTCGACCCAAGCACGTTGTCGGCTAAGCAAAGCGATTCCTTAAAATGGGCTCAAGGAATTCTTGAAGCTGGAAAAAGGGAACGATCACCGGATGAGCTGCCATCCTCTAAACGGGATCAAAAATCGTTTGCCTCAGTTGCAAGACAGCCTTGTGATGGCTATTATTAATAAAGGAGCATAGGACGGTATGATTCCAAGGCAAAAATGGGGGGAAATTTAGAACGCGATGTCTGGTATCTACTCAGAGGTGCGAAAAAAGTTTCCCGGACCAAGTCCTCGACGGCAAGATGCTGGATGGTATCAAGGACGATATAAGTTAATAGCTTTTGCGGACCAGAGGTCTATGGAATGCTTTAAAGCTGCATTGATACTAATTGGTGAAGTTTGGGAAGGAGCCGCTTTGGAGTTAGTCGATAAAAAAGACATACCGGCTAAACCTAGAGCACACGCATGGATACCGGCAAACCCTTCTGATCCTGAGTCAATACTAGAGGGACTAAAAGAATGTAACCCAGATCTTCCAACCGCCGATTGGAAGGTTGGCCGTTTGGATGATGTGGATGGACCAAGACGACATGCGGTGTTTATATTAAACATAGAGTCGCTGCGACATCTAGCCCAGACCCAAGGACGTGTAAGTTATGGCTTTCATGATATCCATATGAAGGTATACAAAAGCGATCAACCAAAGGATTCCGAAACGGACAAGTCTCCGGTAGAGTCAGCAGTGAAAAAATCTCCTAGCGAAGCCGAAGGAGACATAAAACCTGCAGACTATGGCGAAAATCATATGTGGGAAGTTTCTACAGGCTCAAACCTCACCAAAGCTGAACCGTGGATTGTTGCGAGAGTCACCGAGATCTGTGAAGAGGAAGCCCTTGATGACTCAATTGAAGCGGCTGATGTGACGGTGCTTGAAAATTTGGATGGTTCTACGGTTCCTCCAGATAAATCTTCACCATTGTAAGGCCGCTTGTGCTGCCTTAAAAGTTCTCCTGATGAAAGGAGACATATAGTTCTTATTCAAGAACCATACATATATAAGAACAAGATCTGTGAATTAAGCACTCCGGGTTTCAAACTTTTGCATAATACCGGTAACGATATAAATTGTGACGATCTACCGAAAGGTTCCTTTCTCGTTTGGACTTGGCTACCTTGTGGCCCTGGCCTATATGTGTCTTTCTGGCCACACCCATAATAAAATTACATCTTTCTTTCGAGCAATCTTTATATGTATGACCAGATACCCCACAATTCCAGCATATAATTGCCGTATTTATCGAACATACCTCATCATCTGAAATTTCGTTACTCTCATCGATTTGTTTGTCCTCTATCTCAGCTATCTTAGGCTTTTCACGGTTATAACGAAATTTCTCAAATACATTATTATCCCGAACGAATTTCTCATGTTTTCTAACCGCTTTTCTCAACTCTGCCACTTTGACTATATCTAGGTGTAACAGTTCATGCTTTATCTCGGGTCTCAGGTTTCGTAGCATCTCTTCACAAAAGATCTTCATCCGATAAAGGATTCCTGAGTTTATCTGCCATGGACATTATTGCGTCGGAGAACTCGTCAAAATTTTCATTGTAGCGCTGCTTTCGTCTACGGATATCATCTCGAATATCAACACCCCCAAATTGTCGTTTTAAGGAATTGGTTAAAGAAGTCCAATTTAAAGTTTCCTCATTTTGACGGTGATATCGCCAAAACCATCGTAAAGCTTTACTCTCAAATAGAATATGTGCATATTTACAAAGTAAGTCAAAGTTATTATCGAGAGTATTCGAGGTCATGATGTTCACCCTGTATATAAACTCTTCGACATCTATATCTCCTGTATCTCCCGAAAACCGCAATTCCAATTCCGAACTATGTTTAGAATCTTTTCCGAAGTAGTCGGTAATGTTCTATTGTCACCATGTAGAGGAGTATGATGTCGTGGTATATATACTGCTACATTTCGAGTCGGAACGTCCCGGATGTGCATTTCTCGAAATAATTCTCGGATCTCACTCGTTAAGGAGGTCATAATTCCTTTCCTCAACTCTGATACAGATTCAGAAACTATTTGCCGTATTCTATTTTCCTCTAGAGGTTGTGTTGTTATACCATTCCCTTGGGAACCATCACTCATATTCGCATTGCTATCAGAAGGTATATCCCTTCTTGAAGCCATACCTCTTGTCATTTGTCGAGTAACACGCCGGTTGTCCCCGTCATCCACCACAAATGATGCATTCGCTGATGGATCCGGATAGTCTGTTCTCAAGTCTTCACAGCTCCTTACTAGAGGCATTTTGTTCTATATAAAAAGTTTTCTATTCTAATGATTATAAAAAAAAATTGATTTTTGATAAGGTAACAATGATCTGTTTAACTCTACTCGATGAACGAAAACGTCGTAAAAGATAGCCATTTTGTATTTCACTGTACCAAAATATCCGTAGATTATCCCTTTGTGGTTCACTTCATATTATAGGAGAAGACTAAAAATCCACTAAGGAATAAACTACTCAATCGACGATGATGGAGTAACTATCCGTTCATTTCAGATTGTTAAATCTCAATACTCCATCGTCGATAGATATTAAAAGGAAAGAAGAGAAGGAAGAAATAGTAATAGAAATAGTGGTAGAGGATGAAGAAGACTATCTGAGTTAGATGTCGGTATCAACAGAACTAAATCTCCAAGGAAAATATTCTATTCCCGATCTAATGGTAAAGTCACAAAAAATTGACATGACTTAAAATCCGATAAGTCTGGAATAGATATGAAAAGTTTTGTAAGACTTCAGCGATGTTTTAATATGGTGTAATCTATTTAGCATTGTTTTATCCAATCGCTGTGGCCCCACGTTGGGCGCCATTTAATTTATGTGACGATCTACCGAAAGGTTCCTTTCTCGTTTGGACTTGGCTACCTTGTGGCCCTGGCGTGCTCAGTCTGGGGCAGTTCTTGTCCATCAGAGAGAAGATATGATTAGTCAACATAAAAGAAAAAAATTTTTTTAAAGGTAGCTATGAAAAAAAATGTGAAAGAATATAGCATAGAATGTAATTTTGCTGTCCCTATTCTGTACCCGCCCACCTTGCTGACATCTATGATGATATTATGGTCAGCCCAAAAGTGGATATCTTTTACTTAGCCTTCATCACCTTTCGAGAATTGGACAATGTTTAATAAGACATTATAAATTTAAAGTAACATATATTATAGATTATACAGTGTCTTACACTCGTGAAGCAAAGGATAAATATATGAACTAATATAGTATTTTGAAAAAGTTAATAAGAGGTTCAATTCAATTTAATTTTTTTTTTTTACATTAATTAAATAATAATTATTTGTGAAGAATGGAAATTAAGTACAGTTATAGTTAAGTATGTTGTTAAGGTAAAATAAATGCTGAGCTATCACAATTTGGAAGGAAAACAGAAATATTGGAACTTACCGACAGACATCCTCCTTATCCACAGGCCTGTTGATTGGGATTCTGGTCCATCATAATGCTAATATATAAGAAAATTAATTTGCCTCCAAAATGCTTAGCTCAATCAAGGTAAAAGTGTGTTGATTAAAATAAGGTTGATTAAAATGTATCAATGTTTATGAAAATACGGCAAATTGAGGCTATAGTATTCTGCTTCACAGTTAGAGACTTCCATTTTCATTGGCAAACATTATCCAATAGGTTTACGCAGATAATTCTTTTATTAGTTCATACAATTTTCTTTGCTACCATCAGACCCCAATAAACACAAACGTTTGAAAAATGCTAAATTTCAACAATTTTTCAAACATTTTTTCAAGGGATTAGGGTAATATTCAAGTTGAAAAATTGTTGAGAAAGTCGCGTTCTCAACAAAAAACAGACATTACCCTCAACAGTGAAATTCAACACATTAGCAATATTATCTCAAGTGTTATTCTCAAATTGAAATGCATCGCTACTCAATAATTTGTCAAACAATTTTCGATGCGAGTCAAATTCAAAATTAACATCGTTGCAAATACTTTTCAACCTAAATTTGTATGAATGATATCCCCACTTCAAATTGAAAGTCAAAGCCTAAATTCTATGAATTTTGTATAATTTATTCATTTTCATGGAAATAAAATATATAATAATACACTACACTACATAATACACTACAATACCAATTGATAAATAATAATCTTATTAAACATATCAACAAATAAGAACAAAAAAAAAAAAACAAACAACAAAACTTTAAATATCTTAAACATTATTATTAAACACTGCATTGCATTGATAATTCGATTTCCTTCCTTTTGGTGTCATAAAACAGCATTAAAATTTATTAACATGCGGGCAATTTGAAATTAGGAACGTACTGGGCCGCGTGTTAGAATTGATTTCCAGAACGAATTCACAAAATATCCATTTTAAACTGATAATAGCATATGAATTAAACTGACGATGTGATGCACATTTTTATCCAGAAGTTGTTGATTTCAACAATTTGTTGTTTTTAACAATTTTAATTGGTTGCACTTGTAATGTTTCTGGAAACTTTTTCTTGTCGATAAGCCACTCATTTTTCATTGGTCAGCTTCTTAATGTTTGCAAGAAAGTAGCATCCAAAAATTTTAGTTTTCTGCAAAGAGATTTAAATTTAGTGACTTCTCTAAAGTGTTGATTTAATTTTTCATATTGACGTACCAATTATTATAAACTATTTGAAGCAGTTCCAGTTAATTGTCCACCATTTTTTCATCAGTCAGCCTTTTAATGTTTTCAAGAACGTAGAATCCATAATTTTAGTTTTCTGCAAAGAGATATACATTTAGTGACTTCCTTAAAGTTATTTCATTTTTTATTTTCACTTACCTATTTTAATAAACTATTTGGTTATTTGTCTAAAATTTTCCATTTTTTTTTATTTCTTGCAATTGACCACGAACTTCGTTGCACAAATAAGTATTGGAAAACCACATGGTTTTTTCGTTGCATTTTAGGGTAGTGTTTTGTCAAAGTTTTCTCATATTATCTTCAACACCTTTTCAAAGATTTCGTCAACATTTTGGCAAATTGGAAGTAATTCGCAAGCAATTTGAAGGTGTATTGAAGATGAGCTATTTCAAGTCAAGTTGAATTTATGTTGAAAATTATATTTACCCTCAAACTGAAAAGTTGTTGCATTTGAAAAACGCTCATCCTGTGCTTATTGGGACTTTACAAATTATCCGCATCCATCATTGAAAAAAAATTTGAATATGGCTTTTGCGTGAGTGATGGGATTGAAATTTTTATCAACAGCGGAATTATCCCACAAATTATAGTCTCGTTTAGATTATGAATTCCCGCTCGTTCCTTCAATCTATAGAAGAAGATGTCTTCGTTCCACACCAAATCGTTATATTTTTTTTTGTCCAGGATTTTCGAGAGTCCTAGTGTTCTTTTCCCTTAATCTCTTAAAGAAATTCAGTTTGCAGCGTCCAACACCAAAATCGGTTTTTTTTCTCTTGACTTTTTATTTTCTACGCAACTACTACTAGATCGGAATTATTTCTTTAATTTTTTTTTATTGAACAAGTAGCACTCGCCTTTAAAATCGTAACACAACTTACAAAATCGAGCATGTATAATTAAAAACGAACTAAACTTGTTTCTGCTTCGTTCATTGAGCAATGCAGACACTGTCGAAGCCAGTCTAGAGATATCCAAATGCAAATATTGGGTATCTTCGGTCTACATGGGACATGATAGGGAGATGCCAACCTGTGCCGTTAGGACCTTAGTTGAGGAGTCACTAAACACAAAGACAAAACTCATTATGGGATGCGATGCAAATGCACATCATAGTATTTGGGGAAGTAGTGATACTAATGCAAGGGGAGAGTCGTTAATAGAGTTTATTTTGCGTACTAACCTGGTAGTTTGCAATAAGGGAGATGCACCAACCTTCGTCACCAGAAACAGGCAAGAGGTTTTGGACGTCACGTTGACCTCTCCGGAACTGAAAGATAAGATAGCTGAGTGGCAAGTTTTGAGGGAACATAGCTTCTCAGATCAGATTGTTTCAGATTGGCTGTTCGTACTTCAAAGACCATATTTCCGCCAAATGTTAGGAAAGCTGACTGGAATAGGTATAGGGAATCGTTCAATATATGATACCGGAAATAACAGACACAAATATGAGAAATGTGCAAGATATCGAACACGCAGTGGAGCGGATTACTAAGGCCTTCAACATGTCACTGAAAGCTGTTTGCCCTAGAGGAAAGACAAGGGGAAAAACTCGGCCGCCATGGTGGACTACGGTGTTAAGTAATATGAGGGAATCCTGCAGGAAGCTCTTTAACAAAGCAAAGTCCACAAGAGCTCCGGATGATTGGGATGATGAATCTGAGAGCACATAAACGAGAACTGAGAAGGTCTCAACAAAACTCTTGGGATGATTACTGTAGCAGTATTGAGAATACGTCAGAGGCTTCCAGACTACGGAAGGTACTAGCATCCACTAACACCGCTCCAGGTTTCATTAAAACATCGGAGGGAAATTGGACAAGGTCCAGTGTGGAGACTTTGGAGGTACTTTTGGACACACGCTTCCCTGGAAATCAGACGGTTGAACCATATTCTGGTGGAGTAACAAAGGCTCAGCGGTCATTTCCTATCGAGGAAATTGTGTCGGAATCTAGAATAAAATGGGCTTTAAATAGCTTTGGACCATTCAAATCCTCCGGACCTGATGGAATTACTCCGGCGGAATTACAAGCAGTGGCTGAAAGAATTATCCCCTGGTTGACGGTGATATATAAACGATGTGTAAACTTAGCATATATTCCAGAAAAGTGGAGGGAAACAAAAGTCGTCTTCATACATAAAGCAGGAAAAGCCTCTCACTCGAGTGCGAAGGATTTCCGACCAATCAGCTTATCCTCATTCCTACTTAAAACCCTGGAGAGGATGATAGACATGTATCTTAGAACTAGTTTGCTCTCGAAACGACATCATGCATATTCGAAGGGCAGGTCTACTGAGACCGCATTGCATGAACTAGTCAGCTTTATTGAAAGCTCACTATCTGTCAAAGAATACACAATCGTGGCGTTTCTAGACATCGAAGGGGCGTTCAATAATGTCCATCCGAGCTCGATATTAAATGGACTGACAACTTTGAATTTTGATCCAGGTAATACTTAGGCTGTTAGACGAACTTCTAATAAGGAGACGTATTTCAGCCACACTAGGGCAAGCAAACACACAAAGGTATGTGAACAGAGGCACTCCCCAAGGAGGAGTTCTATCACCTCTTCTTTGGAATGTTGCTATAAATAACCTTCTGGTTTCCCTAGAAAAAGAAAGGATAAAAGTGGTGGCATACGCAGATGATGTGGCGCTAGCAGTCAGGGGAAAATTCCCATCCACAATCAGAGATATTATACAGAGAGCTCTCCGGATGACTGAGAAATGGGCGAAAGATAATGGTCTTGGTGTAAATCCAGCAAAGACAGAACTAGTCATGTACTGCAAAGATCGCAAAACTCCCACGGTTAGGCCCATTTCCTTAGGGGGTACTGAAATTCCCTTTGGTGAGTGTGCAAAGTACCTTGGCGTTATTTTGGACAGGAAGCTGAATTTTAGGCTTAATATTGGAGAGGTCGAGAAAAGCCACGGTAGCTTTGTATTCGTGTAAAAAGGCAATAGGGAAAAAGTGGGGACTAAAACCAAAAATTGTGCATTGGATATACACGGCAGTAGTTAGACCTATAATGCTATATGGTGTTGTAGTCTGGTGGCCGGCACTTCAGAAACCGACTTGTTTAGATAAAGTTCAGCGTATGGCGAGCTTATGTATCTCAGGCGCATTTAGTAAGACAGGAACAGACTCCCTTAATGTCATGTTTCATCTATTGCCTTTAGACATTTTGGCCAAACAGTCAGCTGCAACAACGGCTGTGCGGTTGCGCGAGCTATCGCTGTGGTCGGAAAAAATGTACGGTCATAGTTCGGTCCTCAAAGTAATGCCAGATGTGCCTAACGTAGTGGATTACACCCTGGCAAAACCACTTTTCGACAAAAAGTTTGAAACTCTAATTCCCAACAGTGAGGCGTGGTGTACACAGACCACGGGGAATAAAAGATATATAGACTTCTATACTGACGGCTCCAAATTGAATGGACGTGGCGTTCGGAGTATATTCTAAAGATCTGGAAATTCGAATAGCGAAAAGATTACCTAATCACTGTAGTGTTTTTCAGGCTGAAATATTGGCAATAAGAGAGGTGGTGAATTGGCTGAGAAGTAATGTTCCAACAAATATTGGCATTTATATATACTCAGACAGTCAACCTGCAATAAAGTCCTTGGACTCTGTGTTCCTTAACTCGAAAACGGCCATAGACTGCCGCAAATCTCTCAACGAGATGGCTGAGCAGTACAATATTCACCTAATATGGGTGCCTGGCCATAGGAACATACCGGGGAACTGCCAAGCAGATGTGTTAGCAAGGCTAGGAACTACCTTACATATTCCAGGGGAACTAGAATCTGTTGGTATGCCTCTGGCTACCTGCAAGCTCATGCTGCGTGAGAAGGCTGTTATGATGGCAAATGTTCGATCGGAGAATTGCAAGGGCTGTAACGACACCTAGCAAATATGGCCCCATTTAAACTTAAACCGCACACTAGATTTGCTACTGTTCTCGAGACGTCAGATATCACTCCTGATATCTGCTATAACGGGTCGCTGCCTGATAGGCGATTTTGCAAAACCAATAGGCGCGAAGTATAATGACTATTGTATGAGCTGTCATGATGCGGAGGAAAAGGAATCAATTAAACACCTCTTGTGTGAGTGTCCTGCATTTTGTGTAAAGCACAAGCAACTTTTAGGAGCATATAGCTTCAGATTACTGGCGGATCTGGAAAACGTTAACTTAAGCAGTCTGCTAATGTTTTTGGAACAATCTGGTTGGTTCAACAAAGAAAAATAATCAAGAAGATTCAGCGGTTAAAACTAGAAGTGCCCATATGTAATAGGTACTTTTAGTTAATATGGTATCACAATGGACTGAATAGTCTAAGTGAGCCTGAATCTTAATCGGGCTGCCACTTTAACCTAACCTAAGACTTTTGCAAGGAAATGAGAATACTGACCCAGCAGCGCAACCTCTATTTTCGATCTCAAAATGGGTGGATTACACTAACTCCGATTTACATGAATATTTGCACATGGAGTAAAAATAGTTTTCTTACTATGCATGCCAAATTCGGTTGAAATCCGTTCAGATTTTGATATAGCTCCCATATATAGATTTCGCCCGATTTACACTCATACATTACACTAAAACATGTTTTAGTTTGGCTGAAACAAATAAAAAGATTAACTTAGAGGATATCCTAACACAATTAAAACAATATTTTATGAATATCTATAGTATTTACCGAAAAATCTGAATATTTATCAAATTGAGGCATAACAGCATCACAATTTTCTCCTCAATGTTATTGTTTATAAAAATTATCGATATCATATCGATTTCTGCTATCGATTTTTTCATTGGTCTGTCAAACAAAAATTGCAGTGTGGTCAATGCGTACGATTTTAATCGAATAGTTGGACGCGGACATTGTCGTCCGGAATAACATATAGTCTGTAAAGCGCATACCACTTCGAATCTCATGTTTTTCGATAAATTAGTCACAATAAATTGCTATTGTGATTCTAAAAAGCGCCACTTTATCAAAATGCAATCTGGCAGCACCGACACGACTTGCACTGATGAGATTTTTTGGATAGAACATCCGTGCAATGATATTCTGGATAGCCAATACAAATGTTGCATCCAGTGCTAAAAGAAAACGGCCCTAATGTACATTTTTAATTTGACTCGCATCGAAAATTGTTTGAGAAATTATTGAGTAGCGATGCATTTCAATTTGAGGATACCACTTGAGAAATGATTGCGAATGTGTTGAATTTTACTGTTGAGGGTAATCTGTTTTTTGTTGAGAACGCGATTTTCTCAACAATTTCTCAACATAAATATTACCCTAATCCTTTCAAATAATGTTTGAAAAATGGTTGAAATTTAGCTATTTTCAAACGTTTGTGTTTATTATGATTATGTCTAATCGTTGCTAATCCCAATAAACACAAATGTTTGAAAACTACTAAAATTCAATCATTTTTCAAACATTTTTTCAAAGGATATTTAGCAAGGTAGTTTCAAGCTATCAGGTGATTACAATTTTTTCATTTGAGCCTATTACTAAGATCTCGTTTTCGCACGCAAAACTGTTGTACTCCATATAAAAAACGTTAGCTCGGAATAAATACGAAATCTTTGTTTTGAGCATTTTCAAACACATATTTATAAAACCCTGGGTTTTTCGCACGAAAATATAGGCAGGCATATTATTTAGCATAAATAAGTTAACATCGCTGCGTTTGAGACCCTATTTACGGAGGTAGATGAAGATATTCGTTTTTCGCAGAAACGAACTTAGAACTAAGCATTGAGCAGAACTTTGATTGTCGGTATTTGCTTAAAGGCATATACGTAGCTAAAGGGGTTTTATGGGTTCGTCATCTCCCCCTACCAAATACCATCCAGTATTTCTTCAAACTATGATTATATATCATTGAATTAAGTATTCTGGTTTCTTCCCATCAACAAGAATTTATTTATTTTTTCTCTTTTTAAGGTATATTCACAATGAGCACACATTGTAGTTTTTACCCCTTACGAAAATGTTGCTAGCTACGCCAATGTTTAATTGACAATTGTGACAAATAAAAATAAAAATTTAAAATAAAATTATAATAAAAATAAAAATTTTGAAATTTTCAATTTGCTTTAAATTTATGACAGAAAAGTATCGAAATAAATTGTCCTCATAATTGGTGGTAAAACTTACTTTAATTATTCTTCCGAACCGTAACACATCTCCTCATATTTCGAACCATACATCGATACATAAATTAAACAAGTGGGAAGTTTAATTCAATTTGACTGACAGACTATCAGTTATTCCGGACGAATGTGCTCGTGTCGAACATATCCCATATATTGTGCACATTATAAGTTAAGTCCGAAGGCATAATCGATACTGCTGCATGTTTATGGGATCGATAACATATTTACCGATTATATAGTCATCGCCGACAAGTCGTATCGATCCGACACACTGTAAGATTCTTTAGAAACACCGACATTCCGTCCGGAATAACTGATAGTCTGTAAAGCGCATTACTAAATCTGCCTTGGGATTAGGGTAATATTCAAGTTGAGAAATTGTTGAGAAAATCGCGTTTTCAACAAAAAGCAGACATTACCTTCAACAGTAAAATTCAACATATTAAATGCATCGCTACTCAATAATTTCTCAAACAATTTTCGATGCGACTCCAATTAACCTTGTTGCGAATATTTTCTAATCACAATTTCTATGACAGTCAATCCTAGTTCTAATTGACAGTCAACACTGAATTTGTAGGGATTTTGTATAATTTATTAATTTGTTCATTAAAAATATAATAATATTAAAAATAACATTAATAATATATAAATCAAAATATAATTATCTTATTAAACGTATTAATAAATAAAACTACCAATACAGCTTTAAATATCTTAAATATTTTTACATGTATAAATCGATTTCCTCCATAATGTTGGTGTCACATAACTACTAATTAATTATTAATTAATATGCTGCAATTTGAAATAATTACTATCGAGGAACTTGCTGGCCTGTGTGTTAGAATATATTCCAGCAAGAGAAATTCACAAACTGATGACGGGATGTAAAGTGATGTAGTGCACATTTTCATCCAGAGGTACTTGACATGGGAATTGTTGCACTTTGTTTTAATTGGTTGCACTTTGAAAGTTTTCTGGAAACTTTTCTTTGTTGATTTCTTCATTTTTTCATCGGCCAACATCTTCCAAGAATATAGCACCCAATTATTTTAGTTTTCTGCAAAACAATGGAGTTTAGCGATTTCCATTACGTTTTGATTTCACTTTTTATTTTGGCTTACCAATTATAGTTAAATTTTTGGATTAATTTTAGTCTATTGTCAAAAATATTTCATATTTTTTTATTTCTTCCAAGTGAACACGTACACAAAATATATTGAAAACCACAAAATTCGATTTTTTCAAGAACGTTGGTTCTCAAAATTGTTATAAAACATTAAAATTCGTGCAATTTGCAAGGAACGTGCTGGCCAAAAATTAGAATAAATTTCCAGTAATATAAATTCACAAAATAGCAAATTAAACCGATGCACTGTGGTAGAAATGGCCAATCTAGCTCCGATTAATTCAAATTTCAAAATGTATTCTAACTGAAAAACTGTTTTGTATTCGATTACTAATACATCAGAAAGATCACTAACATTTTTCGCTTTGTTTTGCTCTCAATATTCGATCAGCTGTAATGCTTCAAACACAACATATGTTGCACCAGGTGCAGCCGAAAACCTTTCCGCCTTTTTTAACAACCAGCTGCAATTGTTAATTAAATTTGTCGGGGTGACAGAAAAATTGTTTTTAGTTTTTTTAATTAAAGAAAAAGGTGTGTATTAACAAAAAATGTGTTTGTGTCCAGTGTTTTATATTTGTTGTTGTTTAAAGTGCTAGTAAGAATTATAATGTTTACCAATAAATTCACCTGTTGTAGAGCTAAACTTCTGTGATTCGCATGGATTCGATGTAATTTTATTTTTTTTTAGTTAATATAGAGTCTTGTAATGCGAAATGTCCAAAATGAGAACCACATTTTTCCAACTTTTTTAGAAATTAATTTTTTAAGATACAATGTCAGTGTCTAAGCGAGCGCTAGTTTTGGTTTGGTATGAGGAACATGACGCTACTAAAAAGTTTTCTGCTGTGAAATCCTATGTTTATGACGTCACAGATAAAAGCAAATATAATGATGATCAACTCATTGGTTATTTCAATGATTAAAAAATGTCACCTCAAAAATAAACATGAAATGGAGACAAAGCCACCAGGCTCGGATGATTTTTGAGAGAACTAACAAGGTCTGGTTAGATGGTGAAATTTTATTGGTAGACCGATGCATCGGTCCATATCGCCTACATCACACTCGAAAAATTTCTCGGAAAAACACAATGGAAAACTTGGCACATACATTATTCGTTTCTTCAGATCCTTTCATTACCATGTTATCGAAAACTGCATTGCCCTCTTCAAAAAAGGATTCCATATTAGATAACGATATTATTAGTCTTCTTTCTAATACAGATGACGAAAATAATGTGTCATATGATAGTTAATCAGATACTGAGTAGAGCATTTTAATATGAAAATTAAAAATAAATAAAATATTAAAAGCTTATTTAAAAAATATTTTAATATTAAAGTTTAATCTATTTTTAGCTCAAAAGAATCGGAAACATTAAATATATAACTTTGTCATGTTTTCCTGAATAAAATAAATAATGTCAAAAATATGGAAAGAAGTTGCAACTTGAAAAAAAAATATATATATATATTAATATATTAAAAAAATACCATTGCAGCTTAATCTATTTTCAACTAAAAAAATATTACACAAACAAAAACAAAATTTCCCTAAGCGCTATTAATTAAGCGCCGCTAGCTGAGCCTTTTCGACCACAGTGCGATGATGCGATGTAAACTAAAATATCGATGTGGTACGAATTATCATTCAGTACTTGTTGATATGGGAAAGCATAAATACCAAGTTTAATTGGTTGTACTTTGATATATGAAAACTTTTTCTTTTTGATAAGCAACTATGATTTTTCATCGGTCAGCCTCTTAATGAATGCAGCATCCAAATATTTTAGTTGTTCGCAAAGAGATTTGAGTTTGGTGACTTCCCAATAAACATAAACGTTTGAAAAATGCTAAATTTCAACAATTTTTCAAACATTTGTTCAAAGGATTAGGGTAATATTCAAGTTGAGAAATTGTTGAGAAAATCGCTTCTCAACAACAAACAGACATTACCCTCAACAGTAAAATTCGATACAATAGCAATAATTTCTCAAGTGTTATCCTCAAATTGAAATGCATCGCTATTCAACAATTTTCGATGCGAATCAAATTAAAAATTAACATTGTTGCAAATTCTATGAATTTTGTATAATGTATTCATTTTCGTCTAAATATAATATATAATAATACACTACACTACACAATACACTACAATACTAATTGAAAAATAAATATCTTATTAAACATATCAACAAATAAGAACAAAACAACAAAACTTTAAATATCTTAAACATTATTTGTATACACTTTTGCATAGATAATTCGATTTCCTTCCTGCTTGTGTCATAAAACTGCATTGAAATTAATTAATGTGCGGGCAATTTGAAATTAGGAACGTGATGGACCGCGTGTTAGCATAGACTTCCAGCAGAAGGAATTCACATAATATCCATTTTAAGCTGATAATAGGATACAAATTAAACTGACGATGTGATGCACATTTTCATCCAGAAGTTAATGATATGGAATAATATCAAGTTTTTAAAAATTTTAATTGGTTGCACTTTGAAATCTTTCTGGAAACTTTTTCTGATAAGCCATTCATTTTTCATCAGCCAGCTTCATAATGTTTGCAAAAATGTAGCATCCAAAGATTTTAGTTTTCTGCAAAAATATTTAAATTTAGTGACTTCACTAAAATGTTGACTTAATTTTTCATATTGACTTACCAATTATTATAAACTACTTGAAACAGTTCCAGTTAATTGTCCAACATTTTATCATCGGTCAGCTTTTTAATGTTTTCAAGAACATAGAATCCATAATTTTAGTTTTCGTCAAAGAGATATACATTTAGTGACTTCCTTAAAATTTTATTTCATTTTTTTTTTCACTTACCTATTATTATAAACTATTTGGAGCAAATTCAGTTATTTGTCTAAAATTTTCCATTTTTTTATTTCTTCCACTTGACGACGAACTTCGTTGCACAAAGAAGTATTAAAAACCATATGTTTTTTGCGTTGCATTTTTAGGGTAGTGTTTTGTCAAAGTTTTCTCATGTTATCTTCAACACCTTTTCAATGATTTCGTCAACATTTTGGAAAATTGAATGTAATTCGCAACCAATTTGAAGATGAGCTGTTTCAAGTCAAGTTGAATTTATATTGAAAATTACATTTACCCTCAAACTGAAAAGTTGTTGCATTTAAAAAACGCTCATCCTGTGTTTATTGGGTTCCTTAAAGGTTGAGTTATATACTATTTTCACTTTGAAGCACTCTAATCAAGTTGTTGCTTTTAAAGAGAATATTCAACTCTTCAATCATCTGACACATTAACGCACGGTATGTAACTCAACCTTAAAGTTTTCATTTCGTGTTTTATTTTTAATTACCACTTATTATAAAATATTTGAGTAATTTTAGTTGATTATCAAACAATTTCCACAATTTTTGATTTCTTCCACGAACTACGTTGTTCAAAGTAGTATTGAAAACCATGTGGTTTTTTCGTTGCATTTCAGGGTAGTCTTTTGTCAAAGTTTTCTTCAATTATCTTCAACACATTTTCAAGGTTTTCCTCAACATTTTGGCGGTTTGGAAGTAATTCGCAAACAATTTGAAAATGTATTGGAGATGACCTGTTTCAAGTCAAGTTGAATTTATGTTGAAAATTATATTTACCCTCAAACTAAAAAGGTGTTGCATTTGAAAAACGCGTATCCTGTGTTTCTCAACAATTTCTCAACTTGAATATTACCATAACCCTTTGAAAAATGTTTGAAAATATAGTATTTTTCTAACGTTTGTGTTTATTGGGATTCTACCATCAATAGCACTTCATTCGCAAGTATTGCAACACTGGTGTTTACTGCATTAAAATCTTTTTTTGGGTAAATGGATTTTTCCGATTTTATTGTTCGGAAGGTAAATTTTATTTATTATTTCTAAGTCGCGGACAAAATAGCGATAAAAAATCTCTAAACATATTTTCCATAACACCTGTCGAGTGGCAATCTGACGATACATATTTGCTTTTAATTTTAACTACAATTATTCGCCTTGCTTGGTGCTTACATTCAAAGACAATAAACTTGAGGAAGATAGGAAATTGGCGTGCGTCATACCAAATGTTGCATTTACCATGTTAAGGTGGGTATTAAGTTCGACTTTTTTCACTAAAGTGAAAACTAAAACAGTAAAAAAGGCCTAAAATTATACATATTTGTTGCAGATTTTATTATAACTTGATGGGGAATAGCCCAAAGCAAGTTTTCAAAAAGTTTGTATTCCTTAAAAAGTATTATTAGAGAAAAGTAATCGTGAAAAAATGGCGATTTTAGCGGCTAAACTCGAACTTAATACTCACCTTTAAGGTGAGTATTAAGATCGAGTTTAGCAGCTAAAATCGCTAAAGTGAAAACTAAATCTGTAAGAAAAATGCATGAAATTATACATATTTGTTGCAAATTTTATTATAACTTGATGGGGAAAAGCCCAAAGCAAATTTTCACAAAGTTTGTATTCCTTAAAATGGATTATTAATGAAAAGTAATCGTGAAAAAATGACGTTTTATCGGCTAAAGCTGTGTACTATATTCAGTTTTCAAGCTGAAAACCAGCTTGTTTTCATGGTTACTTTTTTCAATTAAGTAAATTTTAAATATAAAATAGTTCACAATCAATTCCTTAGATGTTTTCCATTCATTATTTCACAAGACTTTATAAAAATATAATCGTCTTCATACAGATTTTTTTACATTTAATTTAGTGTTTTGTTGAAAAATACGAACATAGTACATACCTTAAACTCGAACTTAATACCCACCTTTAACCCTCTAATACCCAATCCCGCCTTTAGGCGGGCTTCGTAAAATCAGGAAGCTTTTAGTAAAACACACATTAAGACAACAAAAATGGGTAAACTAAAAAGAAAACTTAATAAAATCTGATCAAGAGACTTTGTAGCATATACTGAATTTTCCGCATAAATTTTTCTTGTTTCGTTTTCTTGCTGTTGTGTCGTTAACATTGAATATTTAATCAGCCGGCAAAAAAATTGGGGTATTAGAGGGTTAAGGTGAGGTTTAGCCGCTAAAATCGCTAAATTTCCAGTAATATAAATTCACAAAATAGCAAATTAAACCGATGCACTGTGGTAGAAATGGCCAATCTAGCTCCGATTAATTCAAATTTCAAAATGTATTCTAACTGAAAAACTGTTTTGTATTCGATTACTAATACATCAGAAAGATCACTAACATTTTTCGCTTTGTTTTGCTCTCAATATTCGATCAGCTGTAATGCTTCAAACACAACATATGTTGCACCAGGTGCAGCCGAAAACCTTTCCGCCTTTTTTAACAACCAGCTGCAATTGTTAATTAAATTTGTCGGGGTGACAGAAAAATTGTTTTTAGTTTTTTTAATTAAAGAAAAAGGTGTGTATTAACAAAAAATGTGTTTGTGTCCAGTGTTTTATATTTGTTGTTGTTTAAAGTGCTAGTAAGAATTATAATGTTTACCAATAAATTCACCTGTTGTAGAGCTAAACTTCTGTGATTCGCATGGATTCGATGTAATTTTATTTTTTTTTAGTTAATATAGAGTCTTGTAATGCGAAATGTCCAAAATGAGAACCACATTTTTCCAACTTTTTTAGAAATTAATTTTTTAAGATACAATGTCAGTGTCTAAGCGAGCGCTAGTTTTGGTTTGGTATGAGGAACATGACGCTACTAAAAAGTTTTCTGCTGTGAAATCCTATGTTTATGACGTCACAGATAAAAGCAAATATAATGATGATCAACTCATTGGTTATTTCAATGATTAAAAAATGTCACCTCAAAAATAAACATGAAATGGAGACAAAGCCACCAGGCTCGGATGATTTTTGAGAGAACTAACAAGGTCTGGTTAGATGGTGAAATTTTATTGGTAGACCGATGCATCGGTCCATATCGCCTACATCACACTCGAAAAATTTCTCGGAAAAACACAATGGAAAACTTGGCACATACATTATTCGTTTCTTCAGATCCTTTCATTACCATGTTATCGAAAACTGCATTGCCCTCTTCAAAAAAGGATTCCATATTAGATAACGATATTATTAGTCTTCTTTCTAATACAGATGACGAAAATAATGTGTCATATGATAGTTAATCAGATACTGAGTAGAGCATTTTAATATGAAAATTAAAAATAAATAAAATATTAAAAGCTTATTTAAAAAATATTTTAATATTAAAGTTTAATCTATTTTTAGCTCAAAAGAATCGGAAACATTAAATATATAACTTTGTCATGTTTTCCTGAATAAAATAAATAATGTCAAAAATATGGAAAGAAGTTGCAACTTGAAAAAAAAAATATATATATATATTAATATATTAAAAAAATACCATTGCAGCTTAATCTATTTTCAACTAAAAAAATATTACACAAACAAAAACAAAATTTCCCTAAGCGCTATTAATTAAGCGCCGCTAGCTGAGCCTTTTCGACCACAGTGCGATGATGCGATGTAAACTAAAATATCGATGTGGTACGAATTATCATTCAGTACTTGTTGATATGGGAAAGCATAAATACCAAGTTTAATTGGTTGTACTTTGATATATGAAAACTTTTTCTTTTTGATAAGCAACTATGATTTTTCATCGGTCAGCCTCTTAATGAATGCAGCATCCAAATATTTTAGTTGTTCGCAAAGAGATTTGAGTTTGGTGACTTCCCAATAAACATAAACGTTTGAAAAATGCTAAATTTCAACAATTTTTCAAACATTTGTTCAAAGGATTAGGGTAATATTCAAGTTGAGAAATTGTTGAGAAAATCGCTTCTCAACAACAAACAGACATTACCCTCAACAGTAAAATTCGATACAATAGCAATAATTTCTCAAGTGTTATCCTCAAATTGAAATGCATCGCTATTCAACAATTTTCGATGCGAATCAAATTAAAAATTAACATTGTTGCAAATTCTATGAATTTTGTATAATGTATTCATTTTCGTCTAAATATAATATATAATAATACACTACACTACACAATACACTACAATACTAATTGAAAAATAAATATCTTATTAAACATATCAACAAATAAGAACAAAACAACAAAACTTTAAATATCTTAAACATTATTTGTATACACTTTTGCATAGATAATTCGATTTCCTTCCTGCTTGTGTCATAAAACTGCATTGAAATTAATTAATGTGCGGGCAATTTGAAATTAGGAACGTGATGGACCGCGTGTTAGCATAGACTTCCAGCAGAAGGAATTCACATAATATCCATTTTAAGCTGATAATAGGATACAAATTAAACTGACGATGTGATGCACATTTTCATCCAGAAGTTAATGATATGGAATAATATCAAGTTTTTAAAAATTTTAATTGGTTGCACTTTGAAATCTTTGTGGAAACTTTTTCTGATAAGCCATTCATTTTTCATCAGCCAGCTTCATAATGTTTGCAAAAATGTAGCATCCAAAGATTTTAGTTTTCTGCAAAAATATTTAAATTTAGTGACTTCACTAAAATGTTGACTTAATTTTTCATATTGACTTACCAATTATTATAAACTACTTGAAACAGTTCCAGTTAATTGTCCAACATTTTATCATCGGTCAGCTTTTTAATGTTTTCAAGAACATAGAATCCATAATTTTAGTTTTCGTCAAAGAGATATACATTTAGTGACTTCCTTAAAATTTTATTTCATTTTTTTTTTCACTTACCTATTATTATAAACTATTTGGAGCAAATTCAGTTATTTGTCTAAAATTTTCCATTTTTTTATTTCTTCCACTTGACGACGAACTTCGTTGCACAAAGAAGTATTAAAAACCATATGTTTTTTGCGTTGCATTTTTAGGGTAGTGTTTTGTCAAAGTTTTCTCATGTTATCTTCAACACCTTTTCAATGATTTCGTCAACATTTTGGAAAATTGAATGTAATTCGCAACCAATTTGAAGATGAGCTGTTTCAAGTCAAGTTGAATTTATATTGAAAATTACATTTACCCTCAAACTGAAAAGTTGTTGCATTTAAAAAACGCTCATCCTGTGTTTATTGGGTTCCTTAAAGGTTGAGTTATATACTATTTTCACTTTGAAGCACTCTAATCAAGTTGTTGCTTTTAAAGAGAATATTCAACTCTTCAATCATCTGACACATTAACGCACGGTATGTAACTCAACCTTAAAGTTTTCATTTCGTGTTTTATTTTTAATTACCACTTATTATAAAATATTTGAGTAATTTTAGTTGATTATCAAACAATTTCCACAATTTTTGATTTCTTCCACGAACTACGTTGTTCAAAGTAGTATTGAAAACCATGTGGTTTTTTCGTTGCATTTCAGGGTAGTCTTTTGTCAAAGTTTTCTTCAATTATCTTCAACACATTTTCAAGGTTTTCCTCAACATTTTGGCGGTTTGGAAGTAATTCGCAAACAATTTGAAAATGTATTGGAGATGACCTGTTTCAAGTCAAGTTGAATTTATGTTGAAAATTATATTTACCCTCAAACTAAAAAGGTGTTGCATTTGAAAAACGCGTATCCTGTGTTTCTCAACAATTTCTCAACTTGAATATTACCATAACCCTTTGAAAAATGTTTGAAAATATAGTATTTTTCTAACGTTTGTGTTTATTGGGATTCTACCATCAATAGCACTTCATTCGCAAGTATTGCAACACTGGTGTTTACTGCATTAAAATCTTTTTTTGGGTAAATGGATTTTTCCGATTTTATTGTTCGGAAGGTAAATTTTATTTATTATTTCTAAGTCGCGGACAAAATAGCGATAAAAAATCTCTAAACATATTTTCCATAACACCTGTCGAGTGGCAATCTGACGATACATATTTGCTTTTAATTTTAACTACAATTATTCGCCTTGCTTGGTGCTTACATTCAAAGACAATAAACTTGAGGAAGATAGGAAATTGGCGTGCGTCATACCAAATGTTGCATTTACCATGTTAAGGTGGGTATTAAGTTCGACTTTTTTCACTAAAGTGAAAACTAAAACAGTAAAAAAGGCCTAAAATTATACATATTTGTTGCAGATTTTATTATAACTTGATGGGGAATAGCCCAAAGCAAGTTTTCAAAAAGTTTGTATTCCTTAAAAAGTATTATTAGAGAAAAGTAATCGTGAAAAAATGGCGATTTTAGCGGCTAAACTCGAACTTAATACTCACCTTTAAGGTGAGTATTAAGATCGAGTTTAGCAGCTAAAATCGCTAAAGTGAAAACTAAATCTGTAAGAAAAATGCATGAAATTATACATATTTGTTGCAAATTTTATTATAACTTGATGGGGAAAAGCCCAAAGCAAATTTTCACAAAGTTTGTATTCCTTAAAATGGATTATTAATGAAAAGTAATCGTGAAAAAATGACGTTTTATCGGCTAAAGCTGTGTACTATATTCAGTTTTCAAGCTGAAAACCAGCTTGTTTTCATGGTTACTTTTTTCAATTAAGTAAATTTTAAATATAAAATAGTTCACAATCAATTCCTTAGATGTTTTCCATTCATTATTTCACAAGACTTTATAAAAATATAATCGTCTTCATACAGATTTTTTTACATTTAATTTAGTGTTTTGTTGAAAAATACGAACATAGTACATACCTTAAACTCGAACTTAATACCCACCTTTAACCCTCTAATACCCAATCCCGCCTTTAGGCGGGCTTCGTAAAATCAGGAAGCTTTTAGTAAAACACACATTAAGACAACAAAAATGGGTAAACTAAAAAGAAAACTTAATAAAATCTGATCAAGAGACTTTGTAGCATATACTGAATTTTCCGCATAAATTTTTCTTGTTTCGTTTTCTTGCTGTTGTGTCGTTAACATTGAATATTTAATCAGCCGGCAAAAAAATTGGGGTATTAGAGGGTTAAGGTGAGGTTTAGCCGCTAAAATCGCTAAAGTGAAAACTAAATCAGTAAGAAAAAATGCATGAAATTATATATATTTGTTGCAAATTTTATTATAACTAGATGGGGAAAAGCCCAAAGCAAATTTTCACAAAGTTTGTATTCCTTACAATGGAATATTAAAGAAAAGTAATCGTGAAAATGACGATTTTAGCGGCTATGTCAATAATGAAATTAACACGGTAAATTGTTTGATCTCCTCAGTAGCCAATTTCCTATCTCCCTAGAGTTTATTATCTTATTATTACATTTACAAGAATGTGCTAAGCCATTTAAAGCAATCTCTGCAAATGGAGTCTCTTGTATTATAACTACTACATAATGTCTTACATATTATTCGTATTTCGCAGAATATACAAGTAGTGATTATTACTCGGAAGAGAGTTTCAACTTTTTACATATAAAAAATCTCAAATGTTTTAATCGATTTACTAACAGATTCAAATTACGCACAGTTCCAAAAAATATAATTTTGTTTTCACTGAAAGCGACTGTTGGCTGTAGTATATATTGGATTTATGCATCATCTGATGTTTTGGAATATTACTGTCCAATAGAGGATTGCAATCTCTTTATATACCCCGCTACCTCCAATAAGTGTTGGGCATTATAATTCAGTGTAGTGATCGCTCACTTCAGCTCTTTTCCGATCCACGAACTTGTTCGATCAGTTAGTTCATTTTCGGTCAGTTCATTTCAACTTCTGTTTTTGCTTGCTTTATCATAAATGAAATATATTAGCCTTGCGTTGATTTATTTATCCCAAAAAATATATGCGAAAAGAATCCCGAACAGCTTATGTGAAAAAGATCGATATGAGCGTAAAGGCAGAAAATTATCCAATTATTAAGAAAGCGAAAATAACTGTGCGAACAAACTCATATAATGTGCTTAGTTAGCTAAACTGACATGGTGAACGAAAAATAACGATATATGTGAACTAGTTCAGCATCACATTGAAAAATGGAATTTTTGGAAATGCTTAGCCGTTTGATACCTCTAATAAAGGTACCTGTTGCTCTGGAAGATTGAACTAATGCCCAATTGATTAATACTACATTCACACTATGCTCATAATCTTTTTTTTTATAAAATGCATGATGATTTCGTTTATGGCGTCTAGTGCTGAATTTATATTTTTATTTTTTAGTGTCCTTCGACAGCAATGTATATACCAAATTTTATAACGGCAGAAGAGGAGCAACGCATTTTGGAGAACATTGAAAAAACCCCTAAACCAAAATGGACGCAACTACTTAATAGGCGGCTCATAAACTACGGCGGCGTGCCTCATCCTAACGGAATGTTAGCAGAAGAAATCCCAGAGTGGTTACAAGTTTACGTCAATAAAATTAACAAATTAGGGGTTTTCGAAACAAAAAAGGCAAATCATGTATTAGTCAATGAATACAAATCGGGCCAAGGAATAATGCCCCACACAGATGGTCCACTTTTTTCACCGATAATAATGACTATATCTTGTGGTTCGCACACAGTTTTGGAGTTTACCAATCGTGAAAAGCATTTGGGTGCACCTTCCATGGATCAACACAAAAATACTACAATTGTGCCAAAACAACACGGTGGTAATAGCGAGGTCGGATTCAAGCTAATACTAGAGCCCCGAAGTTTACTAATTATAAAGGATGAATTGTATATCGATTACTTACATTCCATAGATGAGGTGGAAGCTGATGTACTTTGTGATCGTATATGTAATTTTGAAAGTTGTGCATTTTCCTATAAGATAGGTGATGTCCTTAAAAGAGGAAAACGCATGTCATTAACTATTCGTAACGTTCCAAAAACAACTAAAATGAAACTTAAATTTATTTAAATTTCTTGGTATGATCGAAGTCTTTCACAATCCACGCTCAATAATCGCATCGTGTTGTACAAAGCAAGCATAACATAAATTCGTTGGCTTTTACTATCTTATTTATTTATACCGATACTGAAAAATATAACTTCAGTAGCAAGCCTTGATGAATTTAGGTATACCTCACCCAAAGAAATTTGTTAGTAGGGACAGCAGAAAACAAAACAGCAGAAAGTCTGCTGAAAAAGGGACAGCAGTCACTGTTTGCTGAAACAGCAAACATTTCCTGCTAGTTTTTAAGCTCGATTACACTAAAACATATTTTATTTTGGCTAAAACAAATAAAAATGTCAACTTAGGTGCTATCCTAACATAATTAACACAACATTTTTTGAATATCTATAGTATTTGACCAAAAATCTGAATATTTATCGAATTGAGACATAACAGCAAACAAAATGTTTGCTGATCGTATTTAGGAGCTTATAAGTATATTACAGAGCAAAAATATACCTAAAACTACTTTTGGTTCTTAAATATGCTTTGGGGAAAATTTTATAACCAACAAATTTTATAAATTGTTGTTCATTAGGCCCTGAAGTACAAAAATATAACAGCAGACTGCTGTTTTTAGCAGACTTTTTTCTATGAGTGCAGCAAAAACTAGGTAGCCCCAACTCATTACAATTTGCATTACCAGAATTAAAACTCACACACATTGCATTACATTGTAATGACTAATAATGACAATAGTAAATACTTCTCATTAATTTGTGACGATTATTCTCAAAATGTAATGCAGTTGGCCGATAATGACTTAATAAAATGGAATAAATTGTGGCATAGGTTAGGTTAGGCAGCCCGATATTTCAGGCTCACTTAGACTATTCAGTCCATTGCGATACCACAGTGGTGAACTTCTCTCTTATCACTGAGTGCTGCCCGATTCAATGTTAAGCTCAATGACAGGGTCCTCCTTTTTATAGCCACATTGCAGTGAAACCACTTAGCTTTGAATTTGTCATCAGCATTACTGAGGTGGGAGAATCCACCGCTGAAAAAATTTTTGGTGTTTGGTCGAAACTGGGTTTGAACCCACCATTGCACCACGGTGGCTCCCCTTATGGCATAATTAGCTATAAACATCAGCATAATTGAGCATTTAAAACCATTATGTAATCTAACGGTGATCCTAAAGATTTTTCCAAGTATCCTTTAGTATGAAATACTTGGAAAAATCTTCGTTTTAAATTAATGTATGTATGTATTATAAAGTAATTCACGAATTTAACTCACTGATTAATTTGCGTTTAATGCTACGTATATGCATATCCAAATTTACATCGTTCCTAAAAGACCTCTGGTAAGTTTATGAAAAAAAAAATGGAAAATCAATGATAGTTTGTTAAAATTAATTATATGAAATACAAAGTGCTGTATTTGCAAGTGACTCTAACATTCTTAAAATAGGAATGCGAGTTTTGCTTAGCATAGAAGTCGCATAAGGTTTTTTTGTCTTGTCTAAGAGTGCATACACTTTCTAATGATGTTGTTTTGTGTATACAGTTAAGTGATTCGACTTAAAAATGGTTATGAAAGGCAATTTTGGCTTGGCTTTAATATATCTAAAAAATTCTTCAAAATTAATGCAATTGTCTTCAAAATTTGTTAACTTTTTGTATCTAGCAAACCTAAACAGCCTAAAAAATAGGATACGTATGTCTTTTAATCTACACCCAGAGAAATCGTTGGTTTCAATTCGATCATTACAATAAGGAGATAATGACAGAAACTTCTTTTTTGTTACAGGATTATTTCCCCCATTACATATCCAACACAACTGTAAAAATGTTCACAAAATAAAATAGGAATTCCAATAATCATTCAATTGGTTACAATAACCAGTGCCGATCAATTTAGTTTTATGTTTCATAAAATTGTGGAGCTAACCACCAGCATAGTGAGACCTACAGAATGGGAATCAACAAACGGTGAATATAACCAAAAGTTGAGTATACTAAAAGAATTTTAGTTTAATCATGGGACGCACGTAAGGTAGTATTTGCAACAAATAAATAGTAATATCAATATTGACAATTTAGATGGTATGCCGCTACAAAATTTGCAAAACGGGAAACAGCGTCAATAAATTTATTATTAATTGTCCGCAATAAATTGAATAAAATTTTTCGCATTAGCAAGTTGTTGTAACCGAGACAATTGAAACACTTGATATTTTGAAGGTTATTCTTTTACTGTACCGTTTATTCACTGAGATTCTTATTTATAATGAGAATATTGATGCATATTGGAAATACAAAATTATGTACACATTACGCATAACGTTATATTGGAATTGTATTGGAAATATATTCTATGTTACAAAAGGGGAAATGTAAATAAATGCAATTATTAAATAGGGAATTCAATTCATGACACTACAATTCTCCCCCACTTATTTAAACATTATAAGAGTTATTCATATACGATTTATAGAGTAATATTAAAAAAAATATTAATCAGATTCTACAACATAGTTTTTGAAATGTGTGGATATTTTCCTGAGTCTAGTTGATACTCGGCTAGCCGTATCGGTACTGGTTAGTGCTCCCGACGTGTGGAATGGTGGTTCTTTAGAAGTATTTGGAACTTGATTGGATACAATGTAGTCCCTTCAATGTGTTGGCATCTTCTTAGATCTCTTTGAAATCCGGCGAGCTAATTCAGGTGTAGTTGGTGTAGTTGCCGTGTGTACCGGCGATTGCTCAAAAATATTTGGTGGAGTTTGCGTTGTACGTTCTTCTTGACGTTGTGGCTCAATAGCTTGGCTTTGATTTGAATCGTCTGGTTCGTGCACTGATGTTTGATGTTGTGAATGCGACGTTTGAGAATTTCCCATCCATTCTAAATTATCCAATATGTTATCCTGTCTAGAAGATGGCGCCTCTAAACTTGACTCCGGCTCAATGCTGCCATTATTGTTGTCTGGTGGGACTTGTGTGGAACAAAGATGATTTATATGTCTTTTCAATACATATCCACTGTCGAGCTTAATGATGTAATGTAATTCGCCCAGTTTTTCCAATATTATCCCAAATTCCCAACAGTTTTTATTATTTTTATAAATTCGAACTTGCACTCTATCGCCAACTTTAAGCTTTCTAACACTTTTGTAAGACATCTGGTTTTTACCAATTATTGGGGGTTTAAGTGTGTCCAGCTGGGATCTAATTTGCCTTCCCAAATATTGTTCTGAAGGAGTCTTACCATTTTTCAAAGGAGTTGCACGGTATTTAAATAATATTTCTCTAATTTTTTCATTGATCGACTGGACTTCCTCAGACATAGCCACTATTCTGCGCTTTAGCGTCTGTACATTTCTCTCTGCCAGCCCATTAGTGGCTGGATGGCCCGGAGCGATAAACTTTTGGAAAATTGAATATTTTTTACAGAAAAAGGAGAATTCCTCACCAGTGAAAATTGACGCATTATCCGAAACCAAGATAACCGGGATTCCATTTCTTGAAAATATTTCTTCCAAAATTTTTATCGTCGACGCAGAAGTTGGTGCGGATTTAGTTATTCCGATTTCAGCCCATTTCGATTTCGCGTCCACAACTACCAGAAAATGATTGCCTTGAATTGGTCCCGCGTAGTCGATGTGGACCCTTTGCCAATTAAAAGTCGGTTCATCCCAAGGGTGCACTTCAGCTTTCGGAGGGGAATTCCTAATTTTCGCACATGAAGTACAAGAGCGCACCAAGTGTTCTATGTCTTTGTCGATATTCTTCCAATACACATAACGACGTGCCAATTGTTTCATTTTTGTAATCCCGACATGGGTTGAATGGAGCTCTCGTAGCACTTGCTCTTGTAAGGTTTTTGGTACCACAACTCGATGTCCTCGTAACAAAACGTTGTCTTCAATAGTGTACTCCGATTCAATATTCTTACTACGTAACTCTTCCAATATGTTTGATAGTTCAATATCTGTAGATGTTTCGTTTTGAATTGTTTGAAAATTTATATGCCGGTTTCCAATTTGTTGCACACTCAAGTGGCATATATGACGTACTTCTCTATCAAATGGACATACAGATGATGAGTTTGTAGGCAACGGTGCTCTTGAGAGACAATCTGCATTAACGTTTTCTGAGCCTTTTTTAAATTCCACCTCATAATCGAAGCCTGATAAATAGGCTGCATACCGTTGCAAGCGTGCTGATGTCATATGTGGTAGTTTTGCTGTTTGATGAAATATTCGCATTATCGGCTGATTATCTGTTATGAGCTTAAAATGACGGCCAAACAGATATTCATGGAAACGGCGCACTGCAAAAACGATTGCCAATGCCTCCCTATCCAATTGAGAATAATTCTTCTCGGCTGACGTAAGAGCTCTAGAGGCAAAGGCAATAGGTCGCTCGCATCCATCTACCAAATGTGACAGAACCCCACCGATACCTGTTGGTCCCGCATCGCAAGCCACCTGAATAGGCAATAGTGGATGGAAAGGATACAAAACTCTATCACTAACCAATTCCGCTTTAATTTTTTCGAATGATTTTTTGCATCCTGGTGACCATCTAAATTTAGCATTATTCCTTAGAAGCTCTCGTAAAGGTGCACTAATTGTTGAAATATTTGGTACGAAACGGCCGTAGTACGTTGCCATCCCCAAAAAACGCCGTACTTCATCGATATTTCCTGGTGGAGGCATGTTGATAATTGCCTCTACTTTTGATGGCGATTTTTTTACTTTGTTGTGTTCGATGACGTGCCCCAAAAATTCAATACTTTCTTTGAAAAATGAACATTTCTTTCGATTTAGATGTAAGTCATACTTCTACAATTGTCTCAAACATCTTTTTAGATTAGTAACACATTCTTCAGTTGACTTACCATGCACGATGATATCATCGAAATAGGATTCAGTATTAGGGACGTCTCGCAGAATTTGGTCAATCACCCGATTGAATTCCGCTGGCGCTGTTTTTATGCCGAAGGACAGCCTTTGCATCCGGTAGGTTCCTCGATGTGTCGAAATTGTTTGTATAATACTGGATTCCTCATCTACTGGGATATGCAGATAAGCCTTGTATAGATCGAGGCGACAAAAGCATTTCGAATCACGTAGGCAACTAAAGATTTCTTCGATGCGTCTTATAGGATAATGTGCATCAACTAATTTCGGGTTTACACCCACTTTATAATCCACGCAAAGCCGGACACCACCGTCCGCTTTAGGTATTACCACAAGAGGGGAGCCCCAATCTGAGTTTTGAACTTTCGAGATAATACCTGCCTTTTCCAGTGAGTCCAGTTCTGCTTCAACACGCTCTCGCAACGAATAGGGTACATTTCTCTCTTTGATGTAAATTGGTGTTGTTCCTTCTCTAAGCCTTAGAGATACGTTGTACCCTGGTGTACACCCCACCTTTTCTTCGAAGACACTTGCAAATTCTGTGATTATATTCTCGATGACTGCTTGATTGGATATGTCAACGTTTTGGGTTTCGACTGATTGTACATTGTTATCGATATCATTAAGATTGATTCTCAGTTTACGTATCCATGATCGTCCTACAAGTGGAGGACAAACGCCAGGGACAATGTACAATTCATCCGTAATCGACACTCCCTTAAACTTGGCGTTTACCCGAACTTTCCCATCAGGGACAAAGGTATCCTGTGTATATGATCGAAACACGATGTTGGTTGACGTGATTGAATTCTTAATATTCAGGTTTTTGAAAATTTTCCTGGGAAGAAAAGTATATCCAGAACCGGAATCAATTTCAAATCGCACTGGCTCTCCTTCGATATCAATTGTTGCCATAAAACGTGCACTAGAATCTGAGCCATTTTGATATACATCCACTATGGTATACACCCCGTAGTCATCACCTTCATAGTCACTTTGTGCACTTTGTGAATATGCTGTTTCATCCTCTATTTTGTTTATATTTTTATTCATAATCGTTGATATACATACTTTAGCCAGGTGCCCACTTTTACCACACCCAGAACAACTTAATTTGGATTTGTCAATGCGGCAATCTTTAGCAAAATGGCCAGGTTTGGCACAACGTAGGCACAATCCACTGATTCCAAGTTTAACATAATCAACCTTTGTATTTTGAAAGTTTTTCTTGCGATTGGTGAAACTTGCTTTCTTCCTGTTTATGTGAGTTACTTTATTGACGTCCCCCGTTGAGTTTGTCATTGTTCGGGCATCAGCTCTAGCAGATTCTAAACTAATTGCCTTTCTGACTATTTCGTCGAATTCCGCAGGTTCGGACTGTAACAATTGTTCCCTCATACTGTTGTCCATTATACCTCGTATAAATTGTGCGCGCAAAAACAGGTCCGCCACTGACGTTCTACAATTACATGGGGACACAAAAGCACACTCTCCAATCTCTTCCCTTAAGGCAGCTACATATTCCGAAATTGTTTGTTCTGGTGTCTGATACTTGCTTAAAAATTTGTGCTGTGCAACCAAGAGGTTCATTTTTGGGGATAAATGTGCTTCCAAGGTTTTGCACAATTCATCGTATTTCAGAGCACTCACTTCTTTAGGTGCCGCCAAGGCAGCCACCATATTAAACATTTTTGCTCCTATCGAATTTAACAAAAGCTTAGCACAGTACTCCTTATTCTCACTTATGTTTTTCATTTTGATGTAATTTTTGAACCTTCGAAAATAATTTTTGTAGGTTTCCTTTGTTGAATCAAATACATCGAAATTGGGCACAAGTACCGGTGTGGAAGCCGCAGTACTTGATTGACTTGTCGACGGCATTCTGGATATTGTTTCGATTAAACGATTGTGGACGTCCATAAAAATTTTAAACTGTTCTTCATCCATTTTGTAGAAAATTTGATCACGGATATAATATTGGCAAAACTTTTAGCCTCGTCGCCAACTGTTGTAACCGAGACAATTGAAACACTTGATATTTTGAAGGTTATTCTTTTACTGTACCGTTTATTCACTGAGATTCTTATTTATAATGAGAATATTGATGCATATTGGAAATACAAAATTATGTACACATTACGCATAACGTTATATTGGAATTGTATTGGAAATATATTCTATGTTACAAAAGGGGAAATGTAAATAAATGCAATTATTAAATAGGGAATTCAATTCATGACACTACACAAGTGTAGAATGGAATTTGGCTTAAAGTATCGTACAGATTTAAGGTGGGTATTAAGTTCGAGTTTAGCCGCTAAAATCGCCATTTTTTCACGATTGCTTTTCTTAATTAATCCACCTTAAGGAATACAAACTTTGTGAAAATTTGCAACAAATATGTATAATTTTATGCCGTTTTTTTTACTGGTTTAGTTTTCACTTTAGCGATTTTAGCGGCAAAACTAGAACTTAATACCCACCTTTAGTAAAAACAGAATATTATAAAAGTATCCATAAAATTTACACGCTTCATATACCAACAAACACAAATACTTTTTTCGGCAAGCTATTTTTTTTATTGTATTAAGCACATAAAATTCTAGAAGGAGTCAACGACGGTTCTAAGTCGATCTTTATTTATATCTAGAGACTTAGGGAGGAAGTCTCTGGTAAATATATTGTTACGTTTTAATATTTAGGCGTTTTTTTATTACCCGACAATTAAAACACAGTTCTTTTAAATAACGACAATCTACAATTTATTTACTATGACTTCACACTTTACAATTCGTTCACACTGAAGTTATTCGTTTGACGCTTTAATTAAGACTGACTCGCAAGCAGCATGCGAGCGCTTTTATATATGACGGTGTGGCAATACGAGAACATTCTGGTAGCACTACAATATTCTGGCAACGCCAGAACATTCTTAGACAATGCTAGAAGGATCTACGACCATTAAGTAATTCGTCTGGTGGCTGCCAAACACATACACACTCACATAGATATATGCTCGCATTACTACAACAACAATGACAATAGACAATGAGATGAAATGAGAAAGCAAAATAACAAAGCAAAGGGGTTGTTATTCTATGAGAGAGTAAGAACTAACATTTCGGTAAGCAAACAAAAGAACATAAAAGAAATTCAGGAAAATACTAGAAAATGAATAGATGATTCCAACAAGTGATAGCGAAATTTTATCGTTACAATTTTAAATTAACGGAAACTAATTTAAATAAACTTATATCTATAATTATCAAATTCGTAACACTGCCTCCCGCTTAAGCCTGTTCGTCCCGAACAGGCACAGAACCTGTTCCGTAAGGAGCCAATCGTTCCAGATGTACAACTTTCATCTTTGATCTAGGGCTGTCGTCCTTCTGAATCCGGTATACAACATCATTGATCTTCTTGATGACCTTGTATGGGCCTTCCCACTGTGTTTGCAGTTTAGGACACAATCCTTTCTTTCGTTGCGGGTTAAATAGCAGAACCAATTCTTCTTCTTGGAAGCCCTCAGTATTTACAGCACGATCGTATCTCGCCTTCATTCTGTTGCTGACCATTTTTATTTTGTTGCGCACTGATTCGTGAACTTCACCGAAAGTGTTTGGGATGTCGTTTCTGTTTTCTTCCATGGCGAGCTCATTAGGTTTAGCACCGAATATCAGATCACCAGGCAACTTCAACTCAGTTCCGAATAGAACATTGGCAGGTGTTCGAGAGGTGGAATCATGAATGGCAGATCTATACGACAGCAAAAACTTTGGTATATGCTCGTCCCAGTCCCTCTGGCCGTTGTCCACTACTTTTCGAAGATGTTCCTCCAGAGTGCGATTAAACCTTTCTACCATGCCATCGGATTGCGGATGTAATGGTGTAGTCCTCGTTTTCTTGATACCAAGGGATTCACACATCTCTTTGAATATGGCCGATTCAAAATTTCTTCCCTGGTCTGAGTGAATCTCGGACGGCACACCGTAGCGACATATCCAGTTTTTGTTGACAACATCCACAATCGTTTTTGCTTCTTGGTTTGGAATTGCATACACCTCCGGCCATTTGCTGAAGTAATCCATGACCACAAGGACATAACGGTTTCCAGAATCACTTACTGGGAAAGGGCCTGCCACGTCCATTGCTATTCTTTCAAACGGGGCTCCTGGTCTATATTCTTGCATAGGACCTCGACTTTTCCTTGTTGGACCTTTCGCCTTCATGCACTTCTCGCAATTGGCTACCCATTCAGCAATTGATTTCTGGCATCCAACCCAGTAGAATCGTTGCTTCACTTTCTCGGCGGTTTTGGTTATTCCCAGATGACCTCCACTGGGACCATTATGGAACTCCGCCAAAACATCTCTTATTTTGGAATCTGGAACGATGATCAAATTTCGGCTGCTCTTGCCATCTTCGCTTTCCCATTTACGTTGCAGGGATCCATTGACTAGAACTAAACTATCCCATTGAGCCCAGTATGATTTCATAAGTGGACTTTCGGCTGCGATGTCTTTCTTACTGGGCTTCTTGTTCTCTTCCTTTGCCGAAATAATTTTGTTCAAAATGGGATCTTTACGCTGTTCTGTTGGCCAGTCCACTCCAGATTCGACGTGTAACAATCAACAATCTCCTCCTTGTGTTCAGCCTTCGAGCAGTGCTTGCATTCTATACTGCAAGGTCGACGTGACAAAGCGTCAGCGTTACCGTGTTTTCCACCTTTTCTATGCTCGACACTGAAATCATAGCTTTGGAGCCTCTCGATCCAACGTGCCAGTTGAGCTTCCGGATTCTTGAATTGGAGCAACCATCGTAGAGCTGAGTGATCAGTCCTGAGCAAGAAGTGTTGTCCATACAAATATTTATGATAATGTTTTACACTCTCTATGACGGCTAGCAGCTCTCGTCGCGTTACACAGTAGTTCTTTTCGGGCTTGGACAACGTTCGGCTGAAATATCCGATGACCTTCTCCTTGCCGTCTATCTGTTGGGAAAGCACACCTCCAATACCATGCGCGCTAGCATCTGTATCCAAAACAAATTTTTCGCCCGGAATAGGATACGCTAGAACAGGAGCTGAACATAAAAGTTCTTTTAAATGTTGGAATGAATCCTCCTGTTCGTCGCTCCACTGCAACTTCTGACCTTTTTGCGTCAATTTGTGGAGACTAGCGGCGATGCTGGCGAAGTTTGGGACGAATCGTCGGTAATATGTACATAACCCAAGGAAACTTCTTAATTCGTGGAGATTTCGGGGTCGTGGCCAATCTCTGACAGCTTGGATTTTGTCTTCATCGGTGGATATGCCCTCTGCAGTCACATGATGACCCAGGTATTTAACTTCCCGCTGGAAAAGGGAGCATTTCTTTGCGTTAAGGCGTAGACCAGCGGCTGACAATTGCTGGATAACGTCTTTCAAGTTCTTAAGGTGCTCGTCAAATGTTTTGCCCATCACTATGAAGTCGTCCAAGTATATCAAGCACGACTTCCAGTGCAACCCCTTCAGTACCCGCTCCATCAATCTTTCGAAGGTAGCCGGAGCGTTGCAGAGTCCGAACGGCATTACATTGAATTGCCAGAGACCGCCATTAACGCCAAAAGCCGTCTTTTCCTTGTCTTTCTCGGCGATCTCTACTTGCCAATATCCACTCTGCAAATCAAGCGTAGAAAACCATGTTGTTCCGGCTAGTGTGTCCAACGTGTCATCAATGCGTGGAAGCGGATAACTGTCCTTTTTGGTGACATCATTCAGTTTTCTGTAGTCCACGCAGAATCGGGTACTTCCATCTTTCTTTTTGACCAGCACAACTGGGGAACACCAAGGACTTGATGATGGCTCGATCACTCCACTCTCCGCCATTTCCTTTATGAGCTTTTGAACTTCGTCTCTTTTTGCCAGGGGAACACTTCGTGGTGCCTGTTTTATGGGCCTTTCTTCTGCGGTTTTAATTTCATGTTTCACTACAGATGTTCTTCCTTGATTTCCCTTTTCAGAAGCAAAAGCACAGGCGTTTTTCCACAACAATTGCTTGGCTTTATTTCTCTCTGACGGCGATAGATGACGTGTCCAAGCCTCGACATACGCTTCTAGATGTTTTCTCACTGCTCCATGTGTCTTTGATGAGTTGCCTTCCAAATTGACTATTGCCTCGGCTGGTGTACATTTGCCAATGTCAGAAAATTTTACAATTTGCTCGTGATTGTCAGACAAGTTCAAGACACGAACTGGTATTAGTCTCTCTTCGTTCGTTGTTACCAGGGCATTTGCTATCAAGATGTTGTTGCTTTTGTTTTCTGCTGGTTCAACAACCCACAATTGGCCGACTTCACAATCTCCATTCATAGAAACCCATATAATTGCTTCGGCATTCGGTGGTATAGACTCTGACTGGCTCGTTGTCAAACGTCTGACAGGTGTATTCCCGTCGTATCCCACGTTTACCGTTATTTCGGCATCGCACCATGTCATTACACTACGCTTCATATCCAAATTGAGACCAAAAGCAATCATGAAATCCGCTCCAATTATAACTTCGTCTACTATATCGGCCACAATGAAATCATAAGTAACGGATTTGTTAGCAATAGTTAATTTTACGGTGACCTTTCCATATACGGTTGCGGGTTCCCCTGTAGCCGTGCGTAGCTTGACTCCAATCAGTGGTGTAACTTTTCCTTTTACTAAATCAGATCTAATGATAGACTTTGATGCACCAGTATCCAACGTCAAAGTACGCTTGTCGCCATTAATAACACCCGCAATAGTTAAATTGCTATTTTTCTGTTGAACTATTGCTATGGAGATGGTGGGGCCATCGTCTGTGGGAGCCAGCTCTTGCCCCGCTGAACTAGCTCGATTTAGTTTAAAGGTGACTCACTTGACTGTGGGGTCACCTTCTTATGGTTATTGTTTAATGGAGATGGTGATGTGGATCTTGACCGTTTGCGTCGTGCTTTGCATTCTCGAGCTAGATGTCCCGTCTTATCACAGTTATAGCATTTGATTCGGGATTTAGTTGCATCCTGTTTCAATTCTTGCATTACCTGCTTCATTGCCTCTTTCATCGAGTCAATGATAGATTTCGATTCTTCACACTCGGTCTCTACTCTGCGTACTTTGTGAATTTGAGGCCGTGTCAGCAATCTCGCAGTTTCTTGCGCAAGTGCAAATGTTACTGTTTCTGCGAATGTAGCCTTTTGTGACGCATATGTTGCACATTTTATGTCTGGGTCTCGAATGCCATTCACAAAGGTCTCAATTTTGATGCGGTCCACAAGTGGGTGACTCTCTCCTGGGTATGTCAGTAGCACCAACCGCTCAACTTCTGTTGCAAAGTCTTGTAGAGTCTCGTTTGATTTCTGGACTCTACCTCTTAATTCCATTCTAAAGATGTCTTGCTTGTGCTCTCCACCATACTTGCGTTGAAGCGCCGCTATTACTTCATTATAGTTATTTCTAGAAACAGCGGGAATGCTTTGTATCACATCAGCAGCATTGCCCTTTAATGCCAATAGAAGTTCAATTGCTTTATCATCGTCATTCCACAAATTTCTAGAAGCAACCATTTCGAATTGGAATTTGAAGACATCAAATGACGTTGAGCCATCGAAAACAGGAGTTTTGATTTTTGAGCCCTCGATGACGCGCACTGGACCACCTTTAATTTCCAGCTCTGACATTTTTTTCTCGATGTGCAGAAACTTCTCATCATGAACCATAATTTTCTCATCCACGGAAAGAACTTTCTTATCCAATTCCACAATTTGATTTTCTATATGGATTTTCTATATGGATGCGTCTTATAGGATAATGTGCATCAACTAATTTCGGGTTTACACCCACTTTATAATCCACGCAAAGCCGGACACCACCGTCCGCTTTAGGTATTACCACAAGAGGGGAGCCCCAATCTGAGTTTTGAACTTTCGAGATAATACCTGCCTTTTCCAGTGAGTCCAGTTCTGCTTCAACACGCTCTCGCAACGAATAGGGTACATTTCTCTCTTTGATGTAAATTGGTGTTGTTCCTTCTCTAAGCCTTAGAGATACGTTGTACCCTGGTGTACACCCCACCTTTTCTTCGAAGACACTTGCAAATTCTGTGATTATATTCTCGATGACTGCTTGATTGGATATGTCAACGTTTTGGGTTTCGACTGATTGTACATTGTTATCGATATCATTAAGATTGATTCTCAGTTTACGTATCCATGATCGTCCTACAAGTGGAGGACAAACGCCAGGGACAATGTACAATTCATCCGTAATCGACACTCCCTTAAACTTGGCGTTTACCCGAACTTTCCCATCAGGGACAAAGGTATCCTGTGTATATGATCGAAACACGATGTTGGTTGACGTGATTGAATTCTTAATATTCAGGTTTTTGAAAATTTTCCTGGGAAGAAAAGTATATCCAGAACCGGAATCAATTTCAAATCGCACTGGCTCTCCTTCGATATCAATTGTTGCCATAAAACGTGCACTAGAATCTGAGCCATTTTGATATACATCCACTATGGTATACACCCCGTAGTCATCACCTTCATAGTCACTTTGTGCACTTTGTGAATATGCTGTTTCATCCTCTATTTTGTTTATATTTTTATTCATAATCGTTGATATACATACTTTAGCCAGGTGCCCACTTTTACCACACCCAGAACAACTTAATTTGGATTTGTCAATGCGGCAATCTTTAGCAAAATGGCCAGGTTTGGCACAACGTAGGCACAATCCACTGATTCCAAGTTTAACATAATCAACCTTTGTATTTTGAAAGTTTTTCTTGCGATTGGTGAAACTTGCTTTCTTCCTGTTTATGTGAGTTACTTTATTGACGTCCCCCGTTGAGTTTGTCATTGTTCGGGCATCAGCTCTAGCAGATTCTAAACTAATTGCCTTTCTGACTATTTCGTCGAATTCCGCAGGTTCGGACTGTAACAATTGTTCCCTCATACTGTTGTCCATTATACCTCGTATAAATTGTGCGCGCAAAAACAGGTCCGCCACTGACGTTCTACAATTACATGGGGACACAAAAGCACACTCTCCAATCTCTTCCCTTAAGGCAGCTACATATTCCGAAATTGTTTGTTCTGGTGTCTGATACTTGCTTAAAAATTTGTGCTGTGCAACCAAGAGGTTCATTTTTGGGGATAAATGTGCTTCCAAGGTTTTGCACAATTCATCGTATTTCAGAGCACTCACTTCTTTAGGTGCCGCCAAGGCAGCCACCATATTAAACATTTTTGCTCCTATCGAATTTAACAAAAGCTTAGCACAGTACTCCTTATTCTCACTTATGTTTTTCATTTCGATGTAATTTTTGAACCTTCGAAAATAATTTTTGTAGGTTTCCTTTGTTGAATCAAATACATCGAAATTGGGCACAAGTACCGGTGTGGAAGCCGCAGTACTTGATTGACTTGTCGACGGCATTCTGGATATTGTTTCGATTAAACGATTGTGGACGTCCATAAAAATTTTAAACTGTTCTTCATCCATTTTGTAGAAAATTTGATCACGGATATAATATTGGCAAAACTTTTAGCCTCGTCGCCAACTGTTGTAACCGAGACAATTGAAACACTTGATATTTTGAAGGTTATTCTTTTACTGTACCGTTTATTCACTGAGATTCTTATTTATAATGAGAATATTGATGCATATTGGAAATACAAAATTATGTACACATTACGCATAACGTTATATTGGAATTGTATTGGAAATATATTCTATGTTACAAAAGGGGAAATGTAAATAAATGCAATTATTAAATAGGGAATTCAATTCATGACACTACACAAGTGTAGAATGGAATTTGGCTTAAAGTATCGTACAGATTTAAGGTGGGTATTAAGTTCGAGTTTAGCCGCTAAAATCGCCATTTTTTCACGATTGCTTTTCTTAATTAATCCACCTTAAGGAATACAAACTTTGTGAAAATTTGCAACAAATATGTATAATTTTATGCCGTTTTTTTTACTGGTTTAGTTTTCACTTTAGCGATTTTAGCGGCAAAACTAGAACTTAATACCCACCTTTAGTAAAAACAGAATATTATAAAAGTATCCATAAAATTTACACGCTTCATATACCAACAAACACAAATACTTTTTTCGGCAAGCTATTTTTTTTATTGTATTAAGCACATAAAATTCTAGAAGGAGTCAACGACGGTTCTAAGTCGATCTTTATTTATATCTAGAGACTTAGGGAGGAAGTCTCTGGTAAATATATTGTTACGTTTTAATATTTAGGCGTTTTTTTATTACCCGACAATTAAAACACAGTTCTTTTAAATAACGACAATCTACAATTTATTTACTATGACTTCACACTTTACAATTCGTTCACACTGAAGTTATTCGTTTGACGCTTTAATTAAGACTGACTCGCAAGCAGCATGCGAGCGCTTTTATATATGACGGTGTGGCAATACGAGAACATTCTGGTAGCACTACAATATTCTGGCAACGCCAGAACATTCTTAGACAATGCTAGAAGGATCTACGACCATTAAGTAATTCGTCTGGTGGCTGCCAAACACATACACACTCACATAGATATATGCTCGCATTACTACAACAACAATGACAATAGACAATGAGATGAAATGAGAAAGCAAAATAACAAAGCAAAGGGGTTGTTATTCTATGAGAGAGTAAGAACTAACATTTCGGTAAGCAAACAAAAGAACATAAAAGAAATTCAGGAAAATACTAGAAAATGAATAGATGATTCCAACAAGTGATAGCGAAATTTTATCGTTACAATTTTAAATTAACGGAAACTAATTTAAATAAACTTATATCTATAATTATCAAATTCGTAACACTGCCTCCCGCTTAAGCCTGTTCGTCCCGAACAGGCACAGAACCTGTTCCGTAAGGAGCCAATCGTTCCAGATGTACAACTTTCATCTTTGATCTAGGGCTGTCGTCCTTCTGAATCCGGTATACAACATCATTGATCTTCTTGATGACCTTGTATGGGCCTTCCCACTGTGTTTGCAGTTTAGGACACAATCCTTTCTTTCGTTGCGGGTTAAATAGCAGAACCAATTCTTCTTCTTGGAAGCCCTCAGTATTTACAGCACGATCGTATCTCGCCTTCATTCTGTTGCTGACCATTTTTATTTTGTTGCGCACTGATTCGTGAACTTCACCGAAAGTGTTTGGGATGTCGTTTCTGTTTTCTTCCATGGCGAGCTCATTAGGTTTAGCACCGAATATCAGATCACCAGGCAACTTCAACTCAGTTCCGAATAGAACATTGGCAGGTGTTCGAGAGGTGGAATCATGAATGGCAGATCTATACGACAGCAAAAACTTTGGTATATGCTCGTCCCAGTCCCTCTGGCCGTTGTCCACTACTTTTCGAAGATGTTCCTCCAGAGTGCGATTAAACCTTTCTACCATGCCATCGGATTGCGGATGTAATGGTGTAGTCCTCGTTTTCTTGATACCAAGGGATTCACACATCTCTTTGAATATGGCCGATTCAAAATTTCTTCCCTGGTCTGAGTGAATCTCGGACGGCACACCGTAGCGACATATCCAGTTTTTGTTGACAACATCCACAATCGTTTTTGCTTCTTGGTTTGGAATTGCATACACCTCCGGCCATTTGCTGAAGTAATCCATGACCACAAGGACATAACGGTTTCCAGAATCACTTACTGGGAAAGGGCCTGCCACGTCCATTGCTATTCTTTCAAACGGGGCTCCTGGTCTATATTCTTGCATAGGACCTCGACTTTTCCTTGTTGGACCTTTCGCCTTCATGCACTTCTCGCAATTGGCTACCCATTCAGCAATTGATTTCTGGCATCCAACCCAGTAGAATCGTTGCTTCACTTTCTCGGCGGTTTTGGTTATTCCCAGATGACCTCCACTGGGACCATTATGGAACTCCGCCAAAACATCTCTTATTTTGGAATCTGGAACGATGATCAAATTTCGGCTGCTCTTGCCATCTTCGCTTTCCCATTTACGTTGCAGGGATCCATTGACTAGAACTAAACTATCCCATTGAGCCCAGTATGATTTCATAAGTGGACTTTCGGCTGCGATGTCTTTCTTACTGGGCTTCTTGTTCTCTTCCTTTGCCGAAATAATTTTGTTCAAAATGGGATCTTTACGCTGTTCTGTTGGCCAGTCCACTCCAGATTCGACGTGTAACAATCAACAATCTCCTCCTTGTGTTCAGCCTTCGAGCAGTGCTTGCATTCTATACTGCAAGGTCGACGTGACAAAGCGTCAGCGTTACCGTGTTTTCCACCTTTTCTATGCTCGACACTGAAATCATAGCTTTGGAGCCTCTCGATCCAACGTGCCAGTTGAGCTTCCGGATTCTTGAATTGGAGCAACCATCGTAGAGCTGAGTGATCAGTCCTGAGCAAGAAGTGTTGTCCATACAAATATTTATGATAATGTTTTACACTCTCTATGACGGCTAGCAGCTCTCGTCGCGTTACACAGTAGTTCTTTTCGGGCTTGGACAACGTTCGGCTGAAATATCCGATGACCTTCTCCTTGCCGTCTATCTGTTGGGAAAGCACACCTCCAATACCATGCGCGCTAGCATCTGTATCCAAAACAAATTTTTCGCCCGGAATAGGATACGCTAGAACAGGAGCTGAACATAAAAGTTCTTTTAAATGTTGGAATGAATCCTCCTGTTCGTCGCTCCACTGCAACTTCTGACCTTTTTGCGTCAATTTGTGGAGACTAGCGGCGATGCTGGCGAAGTTTGGGACGAATCGTCGGTAATATGTACATAACCCAAGGAAACTTCTTAATTCGTGGAGATTTCGGGGTCGTGGCCAATCTCTGACAGCTTGGATTTTGTCTTCATCGGTGGATATGCCCTCTGCAGTCACATGATGACCCAGGTATTTAACTTCCCGCTGGAAAAGGGAGCATTTCTTTGCGTTAAGGCGTAGACCAGCGGCTGACAATTGCTGGATAACGTCTTTCAAGTTCTTAAGGTGCTCGTCAAATGTTTTGCCCATCACTATGAAGTCGTCCAAGTATATCAAGCACGACTTCCAGTGCAACCCCTTCAGTACCCGCTCCATCAATCTTTCGAAGGTAGCCGGAGCGTTGCAGAGTCCGAACGGCATTACATTGAATTGCCAGAGACCGCCATTAACGCCAAAAGCCGTCTTTTCCTTGTCTTTCTCGGCGATCTCTACTTGCCAATATCCACTCTGCAAATCAAGCGTAGAAAACCATGTTGTTCCGGCTAGTGTGTCCAACGTGTCATCAATGCGTGGAAGCGGATAACTGTCCTTTTTGGTGACATCATTCAGTTTTCTGTAGTCCACGCAGAATCGGGTACTTCCATCTTTCTTTTTGACCAGCACAACTGGGGAACACCAAGGACTTGATGATGGCTCGATCACTCCACTCTCCGCCATTTCCTTTATGAGCTTTTGAACTTCGTCTCTTTTTGCCAGGGGAACACTTCGTGGTGCCTGTTTTATGGGCCTTTCTTCTGCGGTTTTAATTTCATGTTTCACTACAGATGTTCTTCCTTGATTTCCCTTTTCAGAAGCAAAAGCACAGGCGTTTTTCCACAACAATTGCTTGGCTTTATTTCTCTCTGACGGCGATAGATGACGTGTCCAAGCCTCGACATACGCTTCTAGATGTTTTCTCACTGCTCCATGTGTCTTTGATGAGTTGCCTTCCAAATTGACTATTGCCTCGGCTGGTGTACATTTGCCAATGTCAGAAAATTTTACAATTTGCTCGTGATTGTCAGACAAGTTCAAGACACGAACTGGTATTAGTCTCTCTTCGTTCGTTGTTACCAGGGCATTTGCTATCAAGATGTTGTTGCTTTTGTTTTCTGCTGGTTCAACAACCCACAATTGGCCGACTTCACAATCTCCATTCATAGAAACCCATATAATTGCTTCGGCATTCGGTGGTATAGACTCTGACTGGCTCGTTGTCAAACGTCTGACAGGTGTATTCCCGTCGTATCCCACGTTTACCGTTATTTCGGCATCGCACCATGTCATTACACTACGCTTCATATCCAAATTGAGACCAAAAGCAATCATGAAATCCGCTCCAATTATAACTTCGTCTACTATATCGGCCACAATGAAATCATAAGTAACGGATTTGTTAGCAATAGTTAATTTTACGGTGACCTTTCCATATACGGTTGCGGGTTCCCCTGTAGCCGTGCGTAGCTTGACTCCAATCAGTGGTGTAACTTTTCCTTTTACTAAATCAGATCTAATGATAGACTTTGATGCACCAGTATCCAACGTCAAAGTACGCTTGTCGCCATTAATAACACCCGCAATAGTTAAATTGCTATTTTTCTGTTGAACTATTGCTATGGAGATGGTGGGGCCATCGTCTGTGGGAGCCAGCTCTTGCCCCGCTGAACTAGCTCGATTTAGTTTAAAGGTGACTCACTTGACTGTGGGGTCACCTTCTTATGGTTATTGTTTAATGGAGATGGTGATGTGGATCTTGACCGTTTGCGTCGTGCTTTGCATTCTCGAGCTAGATGTCCCGTCTTATCACAGTTATAGCATTTGATTCGGGATTTAGTTGCATCCTGTTTCAATTCTTGCATTACCTGCTTCATTGCCTCTTTCATCGAGTCAATGATAGATTTCGATTCTTCACACTCGGTCTCTACTCTGCGTACTTTGTGAATTTGAGGCCGTGTCAGCAATCTCGCAGTTTCTTGCGCAAGTGCAAATGTTACTGTTTCTGCGAATGTAGCCTTTTGTGACGCATATGTTGCACATTTTATGTCTGGGTCTCGAATGCCATTCACAAAGGTCTCAATTTTGATGCGGTCCACAAGTGGGTGACTCTCTCCTGGGTATGTCAGTAGCACCAACCGCTCAACTTCTGTTGCAAAGTCTTGTAGAGTCTCGTTTGATTTCTGGACTCTACCTCTTAATTCCATTCTAAAGATGTCTTGCTTGTGCTCTCCACCATACTTGCGTTGAAGCGCCGCTATTACTTCATTATAGTTATTTCTAGAAACAGCGGGAATGCTTTGTATCACATCAGCAGCATTGCCCTTTAATGCCAATAGAAGTTCAATTGCTTTATCATCGTCATTCCACAAATTTCTAGAAGCAACCATTTCGAATTGGAATTTGAAGACATCAAATGACGTTGAGCCATCGAAAACAGGAGTTTTGATTTTTGAGCCCTCGATGACGCGCACTGGACCACCTTTAATTTCCAGCTCTGACATTTTTTTCTCGATGTGCAGAAACTTCTCATCATGAACCATAATTTTCTCATCCACGGAAAGAACTTTCTTATCCAATTCCACAATTTGATTTTCTATATGGTCCACACGTTTCTCAATGCCTTCAGAAATTTGTTGTAATTTTTCGTTGACCATTCTAGAATTTTCGTCGAATTTTTCTTCCAATTTTCTAGAAGTAGCTTCCATCATTTTTCTAGAATTCTCTTGCATTTTTAGAGAATTTTCTTCCATCATTTTGCTCAAAATATTGACCATCGATGTGTAATCAACAACATTAGAAGCTACAGATGGAGTTTCCAAGGCGCTGGCTACTACTGATTCGTCAAGATCTTCCTTATAATCGAACTCATGTGTTTCGATATCAATACTGCGCCGCTCGAACTCTTGCAGTAGTCGCTTTTGTAATTGAGCCTTGTTTCCTGTTGTCGGCAGCTCCAGTTTGCTCAATTCCTTTTTTAAGTCTTCCACACGAAGCTCATTAAACTTCATTGTAGATTTTTTTTCCGTTATTTCACTTCCGACACCAATTGTTACGTTTTTATATTTAGGCGTTTTTTTATTACCCGACAATTAAAACACAGTTCTTTTAAATAACGACAATCTACAATTTATTTACTATGACTTCACACTTTACAATTCGTTCACACTGAAGTTATTCGTTTGACGCTTTAATTAAGACTGACTCGCAAGCAGCATGCGAGCGCTTTTATATATGACGGTGTGGCAATACGAGAACATTCTGGTAGCACTACAATATTCTGGCAACGCCAGAACATTCTTAGACAATGCTAGAAGGATCTACGACCATTAAGTAATTCGTCTGGTGGCTGCCAAACACATACACACTCACATAGATATATGCTCGCATTACTACAACAACAATGACAATAGACAATGAGATGAAATGAGAAAGCAAAATAACAAAGCAAAGGGGTTGTTATTCTATGAGAGAGTAAGAACTAACATTTCGGTAAGCAAACAAAAGAACATAAAAGAAATTCAGGAAAATACTAGAAAATGAATAGATGATTCCAACAAGTGATAGCGAAATTTTATCGTTACAATTTTAAATTTTAAATTAACGGAAACTAATTTAAATAAACTTATATCTATAATTATCAAATTCGTAACAATATATTGAATTAGGTTTTGTACTTTGACCACACAATAACCATCTGCCATTGGTGTAGAAAAACACCCCTATAAAAATAGACAAACATTATTCCACCCCCTGTAAATTGATCTCACAAAAAGCTTTGTTGTTAGCACCTAATCTTTTTATATTTATTTTCATAATTTATTATGGTTGTAAATCTTGTAATAAATAAATAAAATCTCAATATAATCTGCGCTTTCCATTTAATATTGGAATTTGGTAAGTATATCTAACAATTTGTTGGGTAATAATAAAAAACATCGAGGGCGGTTGCACCCAAAGATTATAGATTTGAGGAAGATAGGAAATTGGCTTGCGTCATATGCGAAATTGGCTTGCGTCATATGCGTCAATGTTGCATTTACCCTTTATGGACCTTTATATCGTGCTCTTAATTTCTTTTTATTTGTATTTTAATGCTATGTCAATACTTGTCGTATACGCGTTTGGTTCGAGTATTAAACTAATGTGGTAAATGGTTTGATGTGCTAGTAGCCAATCTCCCATCTTCTGTAATCTATAATCTTCGGTTGCACCAACCAAACAATTAATATGAGATTGCGACAACCAATGCAAAGTTGGTCCAACATACTACCATGCAGTTTAAATTACCAAATGTTAGTTGTGCTGAAAGATATCATTGATCTTTCAGCACTTTCGGTTGGCAAATTCTTCTTCTAGTCTTAACCACTGAACCTTCTCTATTATTTACTTTTGTGGAACCAACAAGGGTGTGAAGTTAAAGTTGTTTTCTAAAGTTGTTTTAGCGAAGATACAAACCACTTTAATTTTTTTTAATTTTCTTTCTTGTTGCGAATTTAAGACTTTTTTGCAACAAATTAAATATATTTTGCTTCATGACACATTTTCTGAACGAAAACGCGTGTATACTTAACATAATTTTGAGCAAAAAGTTATTTAGAGTAATATAAATGCAATTCAAAAAAAATATGGAAAGATGTATTTTACATTCATTGGACTTTTTCAGGCATTTCTAGGAAGAGTTAAAAAGCAAAAGTGGGTATAGGGCATTAGCTCGGAGATAGGAGAACTCCCCCGCAAAGAGGGCAGAGGCGTAGGTCATCTAGTTAATGAGATAAAGGGGGGCAAATTCACGTAAGTTCTAATAACTATAAAACCTTTCTGGGTCATAGTTTTTAAACAAATTTAACTGATTCTATTAGCTTTAAGGGCGTAGAAGACTATTCTGGAGATTCCATGTGCGTAGCTGGGCTTTAAGTCAGAGGGGGGGTCAATTATATTTAGGCCAATTTTGTAGGTCGATTTTCGGGCATTTCTAGGAAGAGTTAAAAGGCAAAAGTGGGTATAGCATATTAGCCCCAAGCTAGGAGAAACCTCTCCCCCAAACGCCAGAGGCGTAAGTCATCTAGTTAACGAGATAAAAGGGGGGACATTAATGTATTTTCTAAGAGCTAAAAACATTGATGGGTCGCAGTTTAAAAAAAATTCAATTGAATCTATTAGCTTTAAGGGCGTAGAAGACTATTCTGGAGATTCCATGAGCGTAGCTGGGCTTTAAGTCTGAGGGGGGGTCAATTATATTTAGGCCAATTTTGTGGGTCGATTTTTGGGCATTTCTAGGAAGAGTTAAAAGGCAAAAGTGGGTATAGCATATTAGCCCCAAGCTAGGAGAAACTTCTCCCCCAAACGTCAGAGGCGTAGGTAATCTAGTTAACGAGATAAAAGGGGGGACATTAATGTATTTTCTAAGAGCTAAAAACATTGATGGGGCACAGTTTAAAAAAAAAAAAAACAATTCAATTGAATCTATTAGCTTTAAGGGCGTAGAAGACTATTCTGGAGATTCCATGAGCGTAGCTGGGCTTTAAGTCTGAGGGGGGTCAATTATATTTAGGCCAATTTTGTGGGTCGATTTTCGGGCATTTCTAGGAAGAGTGAAAAGGCAAAAGTGGGTATAGCATATTAGCCCCGAGCTAGGAGAATCCTCTCTCCCAAATGCCAGAGGCGTAGGTCCTCTAGTTAACGAGATAAAAAGGGGGACATTAATGGATTTTCTAACAGCTAAAAATCATTGCTGGGGCATAGCTTTTACAAAATTTTAATTGATTCTATTAGCTTTAAAGGTGTGGAAGACTATTCTGGAGATTCCATGAGCGTAGCTGGGTTTTAAGTCTGATGGGGGGTCAATTTTAAAATTTTAACTTTTCAACGAAAATTCACAAAAAATCAACCAAATTTCGTCGTGATTTGTTGCTGATAGACTAAATGCAATCAAATATGAACAAATTTTGTTAATTATTTTATATTTACGACTTTAAAATAGAGTGAGTTAAAACCCAATTATATGCCTAAACTGTTCAAGCCTCTTTTTGGCTATTTCTGATAGACGAGAACGAACCAAAGGTGGTACACGTTTGTAACCCCAACTGTGGAGCGTACTCCACTGAAAATCCCATGGGCGTAGGTCGTCTGTGTGAGAAGAAATCAGGGGGGGTTCAAATCAACTTTTATGTCCGTTTTTGAACGCATTATGGATACAATTTCTTTTAAATTTTGAAATAAATAGAAAGCCCAGATTGAGAAGAAAGCTACCGTTACATTTCCATAAACGTAGCTTATTTCAATTTTAAAAGGGGGCTAAGTAATTTTATCAAAAATTTCGATATGGATTTTCACCTATTTACAACCCACAACAACGAACTAAAGTGGGTATACGTAGGTAGCTGCACCCTTGAAGCATCCCCCAGTGAAAGCCCCATGGGCGTATCTCATCTGTGAGAAGAGAAAAGTCAAGGGGGTAAAAGTACTTTCTGTTACTATTTCAACTATTTTCAACACCGATTTTCACCCCACGACAACGAACTAAAGTGGGTATACGTAGGTAACTGCACTCGTGGAGCATCCCGCAGTGAACTCCCCATGAGCGTACCTCATCTGTGAACGGAGAAAAGTTAATGGGGGTAAAAGTACTTTTTGTTAGAACATCAACTATTTTCAACACCGATTTTCGCCTATTTAGACTCCACGACAACGAACTAAAGAACTAAACAATTTTTAAAAGCGATTAGCTAGTTTAAAATTTGTGTACACAGCCCTGTTTTTTTGTTGTAGACTTATAAAAATTTTTTGCTACCGAAAATTTCGCTAATGGTGCATACTGGCCTTTATTGCCAAATTTGTTTTTTTCCTTTGTGACGCTTAGCACTTTCATTTATATTTTCTTTGTTAAGGCCTGGTAATCCAGTATGTCGCTGCCGTTGGACGCAACGTTACGGTGAATGGCGATCGCTATCGTTCGATGCTAACAAACTTTTTGTTGCCAAAAATGGAAGAACTGAACTTGGTTGACATGTGGTTTCAACAAGATGGCGCTACATGCCACACAGCTCGCGATTCTATGGCCATTTTGAGGGAAAACTTCGGAGAACAATTCATCTCAAGAAATGGACCGGTAAGTTGGCCACCAAGATCATGCGATTTGACGCCTTTAGACTATTTTTTGTGGGGCTACGTCAAGTCTAAAGTCTACAGAAATAAGCCAGCAACTATTCCAGCTTTGGAAGACAACATTTCCGAAGAAATTCGGGCTATTCCGGCCGAAATGCTCGAAAAAGTTGCCCAAAATTGGACTTTCCGAATGGACCACCTAAGATGCAGCCGCGGTCAACATTTAAATGAAATTATCTTCAAAAAGTAAATGTCATGGACCAATCTAACGTTTCAAATAAAGAACCGATGAGATTTTGCAAATTTTATGCGTTTTTTTTTTAAAAAAAGTTATCAAGCTCTTAACAAATCACCCTTTAGAAGCCAGAGTTTTACCCCAATTTGGTTTAAATTTTGTACTAGGAATACAATTAGTAACATAGTCTAGTGTGCCAAATTTTATTCAAATTTAGACAAGCTCCCATATATATCTTTCGCCCGATATGGACTTATATGGGCCCAGAATCCTGAGTTTTACCCTAATTTTGTTGAAATTTTGGTCAAACATAACGCTTGGCCATATAGCCGTGGGAGCAAAATTTAATTGAAATCGGTTAAGATTTAGATATAGCTCTCATATATATCTTCCGCCCGATATGGACTTGAAAGGACCAAGAAGCCGGAGATTTTCTCCAATTTGGTTGAAATTTTGCACTACGAGTACAATTAGTAGTCAAGTGTGCTAAATTTTATTGAAATCGGTTCAGATTTAGATATAGCTCCCATATATACATATATTTACAGTTGAATTTTTATTTATTTTTAGTTGAATTTTTGCACCTGGAGTAGAATTCGCTTTGTGGCTATGCGTACCAAATTTGGTTGAAATCGGTTCAGAGTTAGATATAGCTTCCATGTATATGTTTTTCTGATTTAGACAAAAATGGTCAAAATACTAACATTTTCCTTGCAAATTCGCCACAGCTTAGTCGAAAACTTGTAAAAATGACTCCAATTTTCCTAAACTTCTAATATATATCTATCGACCGATAAATCATAGACACTTTTGCGAAGTTGCCTCATAGTTAAATGTTTCCCATATTTATACCCTTCACTACTACTGTGGTACAGGGTATAATAAGTTTGTGTATTTGTATGTAACGCCAAGAAAAAGTAGTCATAGACCCATCATTTAGTATACCGATCGGCTTAGAATTAAATTCTGAGTCGATTTAGCGATGTCCGTCTGTCTGTCCGTTCGTCTGTCTGTCTGTTCATGTATTTTTGTGCAGAAGTACAGGCCGCAGTTTAAGTCCGATCGTCCTCAAATTTGACATAGGGTCGTTTTTTGGGACAAAGACAATCGCTATTGATTTTGGTTCAGATTTATCATAACTGGCGTATTTATTTATTGTCCTTCAAATTCCGTACGTCCGAATATTTTAGAAGTCTCGAAAAACATGCAAAATTTCAGCCAAATCGGTTCAGATTTAGATATAGCTCCCATATATATCTTTCGTCCGATTTGCACCTATATGGCCTCAAAAGCCAGAGTTTTGCCCCGACTTGCTTCAAATTTTGCACGACGCACGTATGTTTAACGGTGTCATTATGTGTGTTAAATTTGGTTAATATCGGTTCAGATTTATAGCTCCCATATATATCTTTTGCCCGATTTACACTCATATGACCACGTGGGCCAAAGTTATACTCTCATTTACGCGAAATTTTTCAGAGATTGCAGAATTATTATGCTAACTATACATGTCAAATTTAGTCAAAATCGGTTTAGATTATATGTAGCTCCCATATATACGTACACCAGAATTGGGGAAATATGACAAACTATTTCATATTTTAGACCCATTTCCAATGGGATTTTCCTCCAATTGACTCGATAGTTTCCACAGAGAATATATTTAATATGATATTTAAGTGTGTTAAGTTTGATCCGATTTGGTTCATATTTAGATAAAACCTCCATATATTTGTTTTTCCGGTTTATACAAATATGGCCAAAATTCTCACACTTTACACAAAACTCTGTGATGATTTCCCCATATCTTAGTCACATCCTGTAGTGCCAAATTTTCCACAGAACGGTTAAGTTTTAAATAAGGCTCCAAGTCGCCCGACTTGACCAAATAATATATTACAACCCACACTTGACCACATATCTTGGCGAGATCTAACCAATATCCTTGTAAAATCGCCACTGAAGAGTAGCAAAAATTGCAAATATTACTACAATTTTCCTATATTTGGAATACATATGTATCACCTGATAAATCATAAATGCTCTTTTGTACAATTGCATTAAAATTTCTCTCGCTTCATATTTCCCATATTTTTTTAGTAACATTCTGTTTCATCCCGTGGCGTTGGCCGATTTAAATCTAGTGTTTTTGTACAAAAATTTTCTCCATTATAAGTATTTGTATCTGGAAATACAAACCTTTACATTGTTCCCAGCAAATTTGAAGTAGTTGAGATGGTAACACAAATGTTGGTATACATAGTGGTGAAGGGTATAATATAGTCGGCCCCGCCCGACTTTAGACTTTTTTACTTGTTTTTTATTAACAGTGTGTTCCAACCCATGATATTAACCGACTTAAATTTTAAGTCAATAGATTTTCTAAGAAATCTTAAATATATGTTGGTGCACAAGCGTTAAATATATTGTCGGTTCAGATTTAAATGTATGTATATAGGACCATGAAACTCTATATATAGCACCCAACAAATTTGAAGGATTTCAGATGGTATCGCAAATGCAGATCCACAAAGTGGTGCAGGGTATAATATAGTCGGCCCCGCCCGACTTTAGACTTTCCTTGTTTCAACTAATTCCATGTTTTTATTGTATTTATTAGGTCTCAAATTTCAACTATTTTTATACACTCTATTTCGGTTCAATTTCAACGAAAAATTTGTCGTGCCCTCACAAAATATACAGAAAAAGAGATCATGTAACGGCAAATAAAAACAAATGATTCAATATAAAACAAATACAGAGCAATAAACACATATTTTATTCTCGTACATTTTATTAGTTGCTTATGTTCGGACATAGCTTTAAAAGCATTACTTTGAGTGGACAATATTGCTGTACGCGCTTGGATATATTCTTTTCGATGAAGGTGATGGTTAGGTTATGTGGCAGCCCAATACACCAGGCTCACTTAGACTATTCAGTCCATTTTGATACCACAGTGGTGAACTTCTCTGTTATCACTGAGTGCTGCCCGATTCCATGTTGAGCTCAATGACAAGGGACCTACTTTTTATATCCGAGTCCGAACTGCGATCCACATTGCAGTGAGAAGCTTTTAAACCCCTCAAAAATGTCACCACTGCACCAAGGTGGCTCCTTTCGATGATGAAAAGAAAACACTGTTAGTACCACTATTAAGAAGTTCGGATAAGTAACCTACGGGTCCTCCTGAATTGGTCGATAATATTGGGTTATACATACGCTTGCCTTGCGACGGCATTTAATGAAGCATGCAAATATTTCATATTTGGACAATATTCCACAATCTTTATTTTCCATACCACTTTAATATATAATATGGAATTTCCTGTGGATAAGAAATTCAAAATTTCGCGTTGTGCATATTTCTCAACCAGAAAGGGAGGGAATACATCTGGAACTTCAAATGTAGGTCGACGAAATGTAACATCTTTGGTGTAATTCAGTTTTTTAAGCATCCAACTTCAATAAAAATCAGTCGTCATCATGATGATTTGTGTGTAAACTGCCTTCACATCTACGAAACCAAGCCAATATACCAAGATAGGGATAACTTTGAACGACAAGAAAATTTCCTTTGACAGACTCAACAGCATCAGACAATGTTACGGCCGGATGGTTCCAGGCAGCAAGCAGTTAACTGCATTCAACATTGACGATCGATTTTAACGACATTTAAATCTCACTGGCAATTAATGTTTTTCTGTTGACCTTCCCTTAATTTATATTTTTGTCATAGTTTGCAATTAAAAGTAAAAGAATCAAGATTCCTATTTTGTTATTGTCCAAAAAATCTGCAACATCACTGCAGAAAATTACAAATGTCAAATGTCAATGTTTCGTATTAATTTGAATGTAAAGATCTTATAGGAAGTACACACTTTACATCTTCGAGTAATTTAATGGCGTTTTCTTTTCTTGTAAAAAATGCACACTTTTTTTGCATTTTGCCCGGAAAATGTACTCTTTAGGTTCTTTTCTAAAAAAACAGGCAAAAGTGCGAAAAGGCTTCGAATTCTGTTGTGAAAATAGCGCCACGCATAGAGGCAAATTACGGGCATTTTCAGCACTGCCAACAAACGAGAGTGCTGCCATTGCCCTGTTTCCTTCTTTGAATTCTTTTCTGCCCGCTGAAATGATAGCATTTTTTTAGGTTGCTGGTAACATTTTAAAAATGCGCATTCTGTACAGACAAAATGAAGGCAAAGCACTTTTTTCAGAAAAGAAAACACCATAAGTTATATACCGGCCTGTTCCCAAATTCACAACATTTTTCGATTCGTATCGAAAATAAAATCGTGGGATTTATAATTGCTTGTTCCGGAAATCGCGCGAAAAGGCCGGTATGCACCTCTAGCGAAAAATTCCATTCCCATAAGAAATGCATTGCTATATATGCTAACGAAATTTTAGATAGCGTTCAATTTCCAAAGCTGGTACGCACCTCTAATGAAAATAACAGGGTCGTCAAAAGCCTATTTTGGAAGCAAACATTTCATTTATTACAATCATTGTGTGCGTAAATATTTTAAAAGGTCTGTAAATAGTCAACAATTACTTGAGGAATATTTGGAACATATATTAAAAATTGTTAAAAGCGATTAGCTGGTTTACAATTTATGTACACAACCCTGTTTTTTGTTGAAGATTTAAATACATTTTTGCCACCGAAAATTTCGTAATGGTGCAACAGGGCTGTGTACACAAATTTTAAACCAGCTAATCGCTTTTAAAAATTGTTAATATATGTTCCAAATATTTTTCAAATAAATTGTTGATACAGATACAGACTTTTTAAAACTTTTACGCACACAATTATTGCAATAATTTAAATGTTTGCTGCCAAAATATCCTTTTGACAACCCTGTTATTTTCATTAGAGGTGCGTACCACCTTACGAAATTGAACGCTACCGAAAATTTCGTTAGCATAAATAGCAATGCATTTCTTATGGGAATGAAATTTTTCGCTAGAGGTGCATACCGGCCTGTAGACTTAAATAAATTTTTGCTACCGAAAATTTCGCTAGATGTGCATACCGGCATTTAATGGCCGGTACTATCCCAATGAACACAGGATGAACGTTTTTCAAATGCAACACCTCTTCAGTTTGAGGGTAAATATCATTTTCAACATAAATTCAACTTGACTTGAAAAAGCTCATCTTCAATTCATCTTCAAATTGTTTGCGAATTACAACCAATTTGGCAAAATGTTGACGCAAACTTTGAAAATGTGTTGAAGATAATTGGAGAAAACTTTGACAAAACACTACCCTGAAATGCAACGAAAAAACCACATGGTTTTCAATACTACTTTGGACAACAAAGTTCGTGGAAGAAATACAAAAATGTGGAAATTTTTTAATAATCAATTGAAATTGCTTATAATAATTGGTAAGTAAAACTAAAACACGAAATGAAAACTTGAAGGAAGTCACTAAACTCAAATCTCTTTGCAGACAACTAAAATATTTGGATGCTGATTCTTGGACACATTAAGAGGCTGGCCGATGAAAAATGGTAGTGGCTTATCGAGAAGAGAAAGTTTCCATAAATCAAAGTGCAACCAAAAAAACTTGGTATTTATGCTTTTCCATATCAACAATTACTGGATGATAATTCGCATCACATCGATAGTTTAATTTATATCGCATCATTGGTTTAATTTGTTATTTTGTGAATTGAAATTGCTGGAAATTTATTCCAATTATCTGGCCATCAAGTTCCTGAAAATTGCCAGTATTTTAATAACAACAATTTTGTAATACCAACGTTCTTGAGGAAATCACGAAGTACGTGGTCAGTTGGAAGAAATACAAATTGGTAAGTCAAAATAAAAAGTGAAATGAAAACATAATGGAAATCACAAAACTCAATTGTTTTGCAGAAAACTAAAATCATTGAATGGTATATTCTTGGAAGATGTTGGCCGATGAAAAACCGATGAAGGAAACAACAAAGAAAAGTTTTCAGAAAACTTACAAAGTGCAACCAATTAAAACAAAGTGCAACAATTCCTATATCAAGAACTTCTGGATGAAAATGTGCATTACATCAATTTACATCCCGTCATCAGTTTGATATTTTGTGATTTCCTCTTGCTGGAATCTATTCTAACACACAAGCCAGCAAGTTCCTCGATAGTAATTATTTCAAATTGCCAGCATATTAATGACACCAACATTATGGAGGAAATGGAATTATACATGTAAAAATGTTTAAGATATTTAAAGTTGTATTCATAGTTTTATTTATTAATACGTTTAATAAGATAATTACATTTTGATTGGTATAATATTATTATTTTCATATATTATTAATGTTATTTTTAAGATTATTATATTTGTTAACGAAAAAATAATAAAATTTACAAAATCCCTAGAAATTTAGTATTGACTTTCAGTTAGAACTAGGATTGACTTTCATACAAATTGTGGTTTGAAAGTATTCGCAACAATGCTAGTTTTTTATTTTTCTCACATTGAAAACTGTTTGAGAAATTATTGAGTAGCGATGCATTTCAATTTGAGGATTACAATTGAGAAATTATTGCTATTGTGTTGAATTTTACTGTTGAGGGTAATGTCTGTTTTTTGTTGAGAACGCGATTTTCTCAACAATTTCTCAACTTGAATATTACCCTAATCCTTTGAAAAAATGTTTGAAAAATTATTGAATTTTAGTATTTTTCAAACGTTTGTGTTTATTGGGATGTACTATGCGAAAAATTTTTATGGAAACCATTATGTCGCACATAGAAATCGGCGTTTTTAGGTAGCTTGGAGCGCTATTTAACAAGGAGCGATATTGGATGAAGTTGGTGGTTGTTGCTTGTTTTTACAAAATTAACATTTTATTTTTCCTTGGGCAATTGATCAGCTATTCCTTTGATCCTTTGTATAGTTTCGGAACAAAAATATGGTCCGTGTTTGATTTATAAACCCGCACAAATAGTTTTTAATAAATAAATTATTTCTTAATTCACATTGCAAATGGCGCCGTGCTATAAACGTCAGTTTTTCAACTCGAAAAAAAAGTATCACAAATGGAAAAAATTTCGCAAGTTTTTCGCATTTTTGGTTTTGTATGGAGTTTCAACGCGAAAAAAATCGTTTTTCGCATAAACGAACTTAGTACTAGACACTAACTTGGAAAAATTGTTATACTCCATATAAAAAAGGTTAGCGCGGAATAAATGAGAATTTTAATGCAAATATTTATACAACCCTGGAAATAGGCAGGTATATTATTTCGCAAAAATAGGCAGGTATATTATTTCGCAAAAATAAGTTAACATCCCCGAGTTTGAGACACTATTTACGGAGATATATGAAGATATTCGTTTTTCGCATAAACGAACTTAGTACTAGGCATTAGGGCTGCGACTATACAATGTCTTGCCTCTTCCTTTAAGCCTACTACTAAGATCACGTTTTCGTGCGAAAAACTGTTATACTCCATATAAAAAAAAGTTAGCGCGGAATAAATGCGAAATCTTTGTTTTGAACATTTTAAAGCAAATATTTATACAACCCTGGATTTTTAGCACGAAGAAATAGGCAGGTATATTATTTCGCATAAATAAGTTAACATGCCTGTGTTTGAGAACCTATTTACGGAGATATATGAAGGTATTCGTTTTTCGCATAAAGGCCGTTACGCACCTCTAGCGAACAAGACAACAGAGCTGTGTACCAAATTTTAAACCAGCTAATCGCTTTTCAAAATTGTTGATATATGTTCCAAATATTCCTCAAATAAATTGTTGATTATTTACAGACTTTTTAAAACATTTACGCACACATTGACAATAATAAATTAAATGTTTGCTGCCAAAATATGCTTTTGACAACTCTGTTATTTTCACTAGAGGTGCGTACCAGCTTATGAAATTGAACGAAAATATAAATGTTTTAACATGTTTTGAAAAAATAGCAGCATCTTTTTACAATTTAAAAAGTGCATATGGGATATAAATAGCGTATTTTAAAGAGAAAACGTTAAGTAATTTTTTTGTCAAAAAGCGTACTTTTCAAGATATCGATCGTTGAAAATTTAAATATTATAGAATTTTTTGAAAAAATGGATGCATTTAAAAATTAACAACAAATTTGCATATTGGATGTAAATAATATATTTTAATTTTTTTCAAAAATGGCTTTCCTCATTTGTTTTTCTTAAACCTTTCTCCGTTCATACCGAATTGATATGTTTTATGCGCTTTACAGACTATCAGTTATTCCGGACGGAATTATGCCTTCGGACTATAGGATATGTTCGCACGACCACTAGGGCTGTTTTCTTTTTGCACTGGATAGAACTTTTGTATGGCAATCGTTGCACTGGTGTTCTATCCAGTGCAACTATCAGTGCAAGTCGCACCAGAGTCACCATTATATGCGAATTTTGTAGTTGTCAAAATATGAATTGGCAACTAACTAAAATACTGGGGAGGAACACATCTCAAGTGAATGTCACATACTGAAAAGAAGAAGAAACAAAAGCAAATGTAAATAAACAAAACAGAAGTATTTGTTTAAATTTTGTTTCACTGCAACAAAAACAGGAATATGTATCGAATTATGTAGAAATATCTAGTGGCCCAACTTTAAATGTAGCGTCTCTAACAACTTCCAATAAAGGAACTCTCACGGAAGTGACGATTTCATTTGGACATTTCGTCAAAGGCCTTCTCTGTATTTCGTGAGACTCACAATAATTATGGAGTTCGAAAAAATTTAACCGCGCCTTAAATTTTTACAAAAACACCTTAAATGGCATGAGAATCAGTGAAATGTGTTTTATTTTCCTACAAATCAAAGTTTAAATTGCATGGCTCGGGTGGTGGAAGTTTAGTACGAAGGTCCAAAGAAAAGTCTTAATCCAAGAAATAAAAACAGTTCCTTCAATAATGGTGGGGGTAATATTATGGTCTGGGGGTCGTTTTTTGGACATGTTATGGCTCCGATTTATAGAGTATAGAGGGCACTATGCTTTTGGAAATCTTTAAAAACAGTTTGTCCCATGTAATATTACCATAACAATCACGGGAAATACCGTCTACATGGATTATTCAGTGCGATCATGATCTCCAGCACTCGTATAGTGTGCTAAAACAACTTATTTCTAATGAAAAAGTGTGTGTACTTGTACTCTATGTTTCGAATTCAGGCCAATGTCGTTCCTATGTTTAATAAAAAAATAATGTATTATACCCTTCATTGTGGACCAAATTCATTGATACCATCTCAAGTTTGTTGCGAGCTATATAAAGGTTGATATTCCCATATGCATGAATTTGAATCTGCACCGATTTAGACAAAATTGTATACACTTCAACAAAATCTATGTACTTAATATTTGAATCTAACTTTATGGGACGAAACATAATTTTAGTCAAAAAAAAAAAAAAAATAATAATAAGAAAATCTGAAGTCTGGCGGGGCAGACTATAATATACACAACTTTGTATTTAGATCCACATTTTGATAAAATCTCAATCCTTCAATTTTGTTGAGTGCTTTGTATAAAGGTTTATGTTGCTATTTACCTCACTCGATTTGGACAATGTATATTGTAATACTTCTATAAAGAGTGCGACGCAGGGTATACATTTTTAGGCAATTTCGCAAAATTGAATTTATAATCGGTCGAAAGATTTATATTAGAGGTTTTTTAAGAATCAGTGACCATCAGCACGAAATAACATTATATGAAAATTTACTATAGAAATACATTTTCAATAAATATGCTAAATTTTGAGAAAATTTTCTATAGAAATAAAATTTTGACAATTTTTTCTATAGAAAAACAAGTAAGGAAAGTCTATAGTCGGACAGGGCCGACTATATTATACCCTGCACCACTTTGTGATCTACATTTTCGACACCATCTGAATTCCTTCAAATTTTTTGAGTTGTATATATAAAGATTTATGTTCCCATATACATGCATTTAAATCTGAACCGACAATATATTTAAGACCAAAATTCTATTGACTTAAAATTTATGTCGGCTAATGCCCTGGGGTGGAACACAATGTTAGTAAAAAGTAAAGTCTAAAGTCGGGCTGGGCCGACTATATTATACCCTTCACCACTATGTATACCAACATTTGTGTTACAACCTTAACTACTTCAAATTTGCTGGGAGCTATGCAAAGGTTTGCATTTCCAGATACAAATACTTATAATGAAGAGAATATTTGTACAAAAACACTAGAATTAAAATCGGCTATCACCATGGGATGAAACACAATGTTAGTAAAAAATATGGGAAATATGAAGCGAGAGAAATTTTAATGCAAGTGTACAAAAGGACATTTATGATTTATCAGGCGATACATATGTATACCAAATATAGGAAAATTTTAGTAATATTTGCAATTTTTGCTACTCACCAGTGGCGATTTTAAAAGGATATTGGTAGATATCGCCAAGATATGTGGTCAAGTGTGGGTTGTAACATATTATTTGGTCAAGTCGAGCGACTTGGAGCCTTATTTAAAAATCAACTGTTCTGTGGAAATTCTGGCACTACAGGATATGACTAAGATATAAAGTGTGGGAATTTTGGTCATATTTGTAATAACTGGAAACACGAATATATGGGGGTTTTATCTAAATCTGAACCAAATCAGATCAAACTTTACACACTTAAATATCTAAAATATTAAAGATTTTAACCAAAATTAACACACATAACGACACCTAAATCTGAATCGATTTCAATCAAATTTACCAAGCATTGCTAGAATGTTAATTCTACTCTCTGTGCAAAACTTCACGAAAATCGGTAGTAAACTTTGGCCTCTGTTGTCATATGAGTCTAAATCGGACGAAAGATATATATGGGTGCTATATCTAAATTTGAACCGATTTCAATCAAATTTTGCACTCGTGACTATATGGCCAAGCGTTATGTTTGAGCAAAATTTCAACCAAATCAGGGTAAAACTCAGGCTGAATCCATATAAGTGCATATCGTACGAAAGATATATATGGAAGCTATATCTAAATCTGAACCGATTTCTATAAAATTTGGCACATTTGACTATACTACTAATTGTACTCCTAGTGCAAAATTTCTACCAAATTTGGGTTAAAATCTGGCTTCTAGGGCCGTATAAGTGGACGAAAGATATATATGGGAGCTATATCTAAATCTGAACCGATTTCTTCCAAAATCAATAGGGTTCTATTCTGACCCAAAACACATACTTGTGCCAAATTCGAAGTCGATTGGGCTTAAATTGCGACCTAGACTTTGATTACAAAAATGTGTTCACGGACAGACGGACATGGCTATATCGACTCAGGAGCCCACCCTAAGCATTTTTGCCAAAGACACCATGTGTCTATCTCGTCTCCTTCTGGGTGTTGCAAACATATGCACTAACTTATAATACCCTGTTCAACAGTGTGGCGCAGGGTATAAAAATTTTATAAATTGTTGTTCATTAGGCCGTGAAGTACAAAAATATAACAGCAGACATCTACTGCTGTTTTTAGCAGACTTTTTCTATGAGTATACTGGAAGTCGAGTCTGAATTTGGAAAATAAAGTTGTTAACTCGTTTTAAAGGATTTTAATAGCATATGGAGAACAAAAGCTGAAAAAATGAAAACTTAAAATTCGCTTCCTAGAAAGAAGTACACAAAACAGAAATTTAAAAAAAAAAATGTGTCTTAAAAATATCCTTACTAGTATTCTCCGCTTCTTTGGCTCGGATTTAAAAAAAAAGGAAAAAAAAGGAAAGGGAAAAAGTAAATTTTTAAAGTAAAGACAAAATCTTTGTAACAGGACATGCCTTTTTTTTTGAGTGTATACTGCTTAATTTTCATAAATAAGGAAATTCGGTTCATCTCCCAAACCTATACCAATGATACCCTTGCTTATGTTTACTAATTCGCATGGGGTGGTTTAGGGTATGATATAGTCGGCCCCGCCCAATACCGATATGGACCAATTTTTTGTATGGTTGTTAGAAACCACATACTAACACCACGTACCAAATTTCAACCGGATCGGATGAATTTTGCCCCTCCAAGAGTCTCCGAAGGTCAAATCTGGGGATCGGTTTATATGGGGGCTATACGTAAAGTAATGCGATATGGCCCTTTTCCAATAAGATACGACCTATATCAATAACAACTTCTTGTGCCAAGTTTCAAGTCGATAGCTTGTTTCGAACGGAAGTTGGCGTGATTTCAACAGACGGACCGACCATCATCGGGTCGTATTTTTTTCCAAAATGAGGCCGGTCAGGCAGTTACTGCGAATGGTGTTCGCTATCGTAAGATGATAACGAACTTTGTATGGCCCGAATTTGCCCCACAGCTAACGAAACAATGGCTCTTTTGCGCAACAAATTTAATGTCCGTGTTATCTCACGTAATGGCAATGTCAATTGACCGCCAAGATCATGTGATTTGACACCGTTGGACTTTTTTCTTTGTGGTTATTTGAAAGAAAAGGTGTACGTCGATAAGCCAGCAACAATTTAATAGCTAAAGGACGAGATAATTCGGCACATTAACGGCATAGAACCTCAATTATGCCCCAGCGTCATCGAAAATTTGGAGGTGTGCCACCGAGGTCGCGGCGTCTATTTGGCCTATAGTTTGTTCCATACATAATTGAGTAATACGAATATATCATAATAAAATAAAATTACAATAATGTCCTAAATAGTTTGTGTTTTATTCAAAATCAACATCGGCCCTTGAAAATTTAACCACCCTATTCTTTATGGGGTCTTAGAGCAATTTTTCGAGCTGTTACAAACGGAATGACAAACTTAAAAAACCACCATCTTATGGTGGAGGGTATAAAAATAGCATTTGGAATAGTGTATAATAATAAAATTGCCTTCTTCATCATTATTTAGAAAATATTCACCAAGACAGTATGATTTTGGTTTGGATTTTGCGGTAAAATTTAAAATTTTCATGAATTTTTTAGATATTTACGCTTCATTTGTGTATAATTTTTCTATTCTTTAGTTAACCCTCTAATGCCCAATCCCGCCTTTAGGCGGGCTTCAATAAATAAGGAAGCTTTTAGTAAAACACACCTTAACACAATAAAAATGGGTAAAATAAAAAGAAAACAGTTGGAACTGTTCAAGAGGCTTTGCAGCATATACTGAATTTTACCTATAAAATTTTCTTGTTTAGTTTTCTTGCTTTTGTGTCGTTAACATTAAATATTTATTCAGATGGCCAAAAAATTGGGGCATTAGAGGGTTAATTATACAAACATAATCCAAAAATGAATAAAGTTAAGTTAATTTGCTGAAGAAATAATAATTCCGATAACTAAAATAAACCTAATTTTTTTAATGGTTACATTTTCTTAATACATTTTAAAATAATAAAAACTTTTGTGTTACACTTTTCGACATTTTTTATTTTCACGGCGAAAGCTTAGGGAAACCTTGAAAATAAAAAATGTAAAAACAAGTGTAATGAAACTTATGGTGTTTTCTTTTCTAAAAAAAGTGCTTTGCCTTCATTTTGTCTGTACATAATGCGAATCAACCTACAAACCTACAAAAATGCTATCATTTCAGCGGGCAGAAAAGAATTCAAAGAAGGAAACAAGGCAATCGCAGCACTCTCGTTTGTTGGCAGTGCTGAAAATGCCCGCAATTTGCCTTTATACATGGCGCTATTTTCACAACAGACTTCGAAGCCTTTTCGCACTATTCCCTGTTTTTTTAAGAAAAGAACCTAAAAACTACATTTTCCGGACAAAATGCAAAAAAAGTGCGCATTTTTTACAAGAAAAGAAAACGCCATTAGTTTTTATTGATGGAACCATGAACGCCTAAATGTTTTTTAACATATTTAAAATTTTTGAAAGAAAATCTTCACTACAGCGCCTCTAAAATGGGATTTCGTGATAAAGACTCCTTGTTCCAACAAGCAAACACCTCAAACACACGGCATGGGATGTGAAAATATGGCTCCTTCACAACACTAAATATCTCAAAACGCAACCACAAAGCCCAGGTAGCAACCGCATTGAAAACTAGGATCTCATTTGGAACCGTGGATCGGACAAATCCAAATTTCATCTTGGACAGCCCTTAAAAAAAGTGTTACAAGAAGAATGGGGCAAAATCTCTCAAGAAACGTGTCGATGCCAAGACGACTGGAAGCCATTTGCGCTAACAAAGGGTACTATTCCAAATACTAAGTGGACCAAAATAATGTCTCATACAATGTGATTACTGATACGACGAATACTTTTGTGAGCTTTTTTGTAGTTTTTTGATTTAATGATTAAAAATAATACAATAAAATTAATTTCACGATTTTTGTTTACGTTTTGCTGTTATGTATATCCATGGAAACATTTTAATAAAACTTTTTCATATACAGTATGTCAAGAAAGTCTTTTGACATTGCCAACTATTTCAACTTCTAGAAATAATTGAAATATTAAATATTTTATTAAATTTTTAATTCTGTGTACGTATCTATACTTTGCAAAATACATAATAAAATATTTTTTTAAAATTTCATTATATTTAATTTTGGAACAAAACATAATTTTTATCCCATTGTCAAAACACTTTCTTGACAAACTGTAAATGTTAAGCGGTTTGCGATTTCAAGATATAAAAAAGAATATTTTTGTGAGTCACTGTATATGTTTTGTTTTTGTTTTTTGTATGACTTGTTTTATGGTCTAAAACAGCAAGAAATCCCTTTCTCAACTAAATATACAAATAAACTTGCGATATTTGTTTGTGGCTGGTGGTGGTGATGTTTTTCTCTGCCTACAATTATTGGTATTTCGTTCCAAAGAAAAACTTATAAACCAAGGTGGCTATTAAACCCAAGACAAAAGGCATCAGCCATGACTTCATTACGATTCCTCGTTCTTTTGCTCAGTATTCCATGTGGGTTCGGATTTTTCTGGAACATTTGTACGCTCTTCAGCAACTAGTTAACCGATTTTGTATTGTTGCATCATTTCACGGCCATATGAACTGTGACCAACTTCTTCGAAATTTTCTGTAGCATCTTTACCAGCTTGTTCGATCAAGACTTCTTCACCACCAGGAAAAGGGGTCACGTCATACACGTTGTTGTGGATTATGAACCAATTCTTTTCTTTTGTAATATTTTTGGCAACTTCGGCGTGGGTAAATTATTTTACATTTTGCGATGACATGGTGTTTAATTAAATAATTTGTGGTATTAAGTTGAATTATATTTCCTGTATATTCTCTCCCTCTTGTGATGGCTGGCCGAAGTCTGTAATTCTACGTTAACTAGGCTTTTGTGATTTTGATGCAATTGGCATATCCATTTCTATACCACACATGCTTGTGGTATTAGCCACTTGTAAATCCATCACTTGAGCAAATTCCCATATTTCCACGCGTTTGGTTGATAAACATGACGCACTGAATCTGTTTCCACGCACGTAGCTGTTGCCAGCAGTCATTTGTTTTTGAAAGGCAAGCAGCAAATCCTTTAAAATTAATAATCACTCTTTCGTTTTTGGTACACTTATTTCTATAAATTGATTATTAAATGTATACCCCCTATTTTTATTTGTAAACAATAACTTTGATTTTGACATTTGACGACCAAGTGTTGCCAATCAAAATCGAAAATTGAACTGGTTAGACGTTTTGCGTTTTCTTTTTGCACTGGTTATCAGTGCAATAAGAAAACAGACCTACTGTCGTCCGAAATAACTGATAGTCTGAAAAGCGCTTTGGTTTGACGGTTCCTATGGAAATTCGAAATTCCCATTTTCTTTCAAACCCAATAAACACAGGATGAGCGTTTTTCAAATGCAACAACTTTTCAGTTTGAAGGTAAATATAATTTTCAACATAAATTCAACTTGACTTGAAATAGCTCATTTTCAATACATCTTCAAATTGTTTGCGAATTACTTCCAATTTGCCAAAATGTTGACGAAATCTTTGAAAAGGTGTTGAAGATAATATGAGAAAACTTTGATAAAACACTACCCTAAAATGCAACGAAAAAACCATGTGGTTTTCAATACTTATTTGTGCAACGAAGTTCGTGGTCAATTGCAAGAAATAAAAAAAATAGAAAATTTTAGACAAATAACCAAATAGTTTATAAAAATAGGTAAGTGAAAATAAAAAATGAAATAAAACTTTAAGGAAGTCACGAAATGTATATCTCTTTGCAGAAAAATGAAATTATGGATTCTACGTTCTCGAAAACATTAAAAAGCTGGCCGATGAAAAAATTGTGGATAATTAACTGGAACTGCTTCAAATAGTTTATAATAATTGGTACGTCAATATGAGAAATTAAATCAACACTTTAGAGAAGTCACTAAATTTAAATCTCTTTGCAGAAAACTAAAATCTTTGGATGCTACATTCTTGCAAACATTAAGAAGCTGACCAATGAAAAATGAGTGGCTTATCGACAAGAAAAAGTTTCCAGACAAGAAAAAGTTTCCAGAAACATTACAAGTGCAACCTATTAAAATTGTTAAAAACATCAAATTGTTGAAATCAACAACTTCTGGATGAACATGTGCATCACATCGTCAGTTTAATTCATATGCTATTATCAGTTTAAAATGGATATTTTGTGAATTCCTTCTGCTGGAAATCAATTCTAACACGCGGTCCAGTACGTTCCTGATTTCAAATTGCCCGCATGTTAATAAATGTTAATGCTGTTTTATGACACCAAAAGAAGGAAATCGAATTATCAATGCAAAAGTGTTTACTAATAATGTTTAAGATATTTAATGTTTTGTTGTATGTTTTTTTTTGTTTTGTTCTTATTTGTTGATATATTTAATAAGATTATTATTTATCAATTGGTAATGTAGTGTATTATGTAGTGTAGTGTATTATTATATATTTTATTTTGATGAAAATTAATAAATTATACAAAATTCATAGAATTTTGGCTTTGACTTTCAATTTGAAGTGGGGATATCATTCATATAAATTTAGGTTGAAAAGTATTTGCAACGATGTTAATTTTGAATTTGACTCGCATCGAAAATTGTTTGACAAATTATTGAGTAGCGATGCATTTCAATTTGAGGATAACACTTGAGATATTATTGCTAATGTGTTGAATTTCACTGTTGAGGGTAATGTCTGTTTTTTGTTGAGAACGCGATTTTCTCAACAATTTCTCAACTTGAATATTACCCTAATCCTTTGAAAAAATGTTTGAAAAATTGTTGAAATTTAGCATTTTTCAAACGTTTGTGTTTATTGGGAATATACTCACCTTTGTTCAAATAAATAACGCGATCGCAAAGGAAAAACATTTTTTAAGTTATTTTCATGTCCCCATGTTCTCCAAAGCCTTTTTATTCATTTTTTCAATGAAATTTATTTTCATATTTTGACATATAAAGGGTGATTCTTTTGAGGTTAGGATTTTCATGCATTAGTATTTGACAGATCACGTGGGATTTCAGACATGGTGTCAAAGAGAAAGATGCTCAGTATGCTTTGACATTTCATCATGAATAGACTTACTAACGAGCCACAACGTCGAATTTTCAGTGAATGGGCCCTAGAAAAGTTGGCAGAAAATCCGCTTTTTTATCGACAAATTTTGTTCAGCGATGAGGCTCATTTCTGGTTGAATGGCTACGTAAATAAGCAAAATTGCCGCATTTGGAGTGAAGAGCAACCAGAAGCCGTTCAAGAACTGCCCATGCATCCCGAAAAATGCACTGTTTGGTGTGGTTTGTACGCTGGTGGAATCATTGGACCGTATTTTTTCAAAGATGCTGTTGGACGCAACGTTACGGTGAATGGCGATCGCTATCGTTCGATGCTAACAAACTTTTTGTTGCCAAAAATGGAAGAACTGAACTTGGTTGACATGTGGTTTCAACAAGATGGCGCTACATGCCACACAGCTCGCGATTCTATGGCCATTTTGAGGGAAAACTTCGGAGAACAATTCATCTCAAGAAATGAACCGGTAAGTTGGCCACCAAGATCATGCGATTTGACGCCTTTAGACTATTTTTTGTGGGGCTACGTCAAGTCTAAAGTCTACAGAAATAAGCCAGCAACTATTCCAGCTTTGGAAGACAACATTTCCGAAGAAATTCGGGCTATTCCGGCCGAAATGCTCGAAAAAGTTGCCCAAAATTGGACTTTCCGAATGGACCACCTAAGACGCAGCCGCGGTCAACATTTAAATGAAATTATCTTCAAAAAGTAAATGTCATGGACCAATCTAACGTTTCAAATAAAGAACCGATGAGATTTTGCAAATTTTATGCGTTTTTTTTAAAAAAAAAGTTATCAAGCTCTTAACAAATCACCCTTTATATTGAAATGAGTATGTTCAGTCATAAAATATTCCAAATTAGGGCATTTACAGCATAATATTAACGTGTTTTGGAGGAAAACTTGTGTTTTGACCATGATTTTTTGTATGGGGAAAAGGACTCGTTTTGAAATCGCTATAAATGGAAAATATGCTTAGTGAGAACGCCGTATTAGTTTTCGATATATCGATCGTTCAAAAGTTAAATATTTTAGCATCTTTTAAACAAATTGCTGCATTTTTTTACAAAACTTGAAAAGGTGTATATTGGGTATAAATCGGGGTTTTGAACACAAAACATTATCGATCGTCGAAAATTTAAATATTTTAACATTTTGTGGACAATGGCACCATTTTTTTTACAAAATTTGAGAAAATTGCATATTGAGTATAGATAGTGTATTTAAAAGAGAAAACGTGACGTAACAATCTTGTCACAAATGCGTATAGTGCTTTCTCTTCCGAACAAAGTGCTTATGTACAGAATGCGCTTTTTTAAGTGTGGCAGCAACCTAAAACATGTTATCTCCCAATAAACACAGGATGAGCGTTTTTCAAATGCAACAACTTTTCAGTTTGAGGGTAAATATAATTTTCAACATAAATTCAACTTGACTTGAAATAGCTCATCTTCAATACATCTTTAAATTGTTTGCGAATTACTTCCAATTTGCCAAAATGTTGACGAAATCTTTGAAAAGTTGTTGAAGATAATATGATAAAACTTTGACAAAACACTACCCTAAAATGCAACGAAAAAACCATGTGGTTTTCAATACTTATTTGTGCAACGAAGTTCGTGGTCAATTGCAAGAAATAAAAAAATGGAAAATTTTAGACAAATAACCAAATAGTTTATAAAAATAAGTAAGTGAAAATAAAAAATGAAATAAAACTTTAAGGAAGTCACTAAATGTATATCTCTTTGCAGAAAACTAAAATTATGGATTCTACGTTCTTGAAAACATTAAAAAGCTGACCGATGAAAAAATGGTGGACAATTAACTGGAACTGCTTCAAATAGTTTATAATAATTGGTACGTCAATATGAAAAATTAAATCAACACTTTAGAGAAGTCACTAAATTTAAATCTCTGTGCAGAAAACCAAAATCTTTGGATGCTACATTCTTGCAAACATTAAGAAGCTCCCCGATGAAAAATGAGTGGCTTATCGACAAGAAAAAGTTTCCAGAAACATTACAAGTGCAACCAATTAAAATTGTTAAAAACAACAAATTGTTGAAATCAACAACTTCTGGATGAAAATGTGCATCACATCGTCAGTTTAATTCATATGCTATTATCAGTTTAAAATGGATATTTTGTGAATTCCTTCTGCTGGAAATCAATTCTAACACCCGGTCCAGTACGTTCCTAATTTCAAATTGCCCGCATGTTAATAAATTTTAATGCTGTTTTATGACACCAAAAGGAAGGAAATCGAATTATCAATGCAAAAGTGTTTACTAATAATGTTTAAGATATTTAAAGTTTTGTTGTTTGTTTGTTTTTTTTTCTTTGTTCTTATTTGTTGATATGTTTAATAAGATTATTATTTATCAATTGGTATTGTAGTGTATTATGTAGTGTAGTGTATTATTATATATTTTATTTTGATGAAAATGAATAAATTATACAAAATTCATAGAATTTTGGCTTTGACTTTCAATTTGAAGTGGGGATATCATTCATACAAATTTAGGTTGAAAAGTATTTGCAACGATGTTAATTTTGAATTTGACTCGCATCGAAAATTGTTTGACAAATTATTGAGTAGCGATGCATTTCAGTTTGAGGATAACACTTGAGAAATTATTGCTATTGTGTCGAATTTTACTGTTGAGGGTAATGTCTGTTTTTTGTTGAGAACGCGATTTTCTCAACAATTTCTCAACTTGAATATTACCCTAATCCTTTGAAAAAATGTTTGAAAAATTGTTGAAATTTAGCATTTTTCAAACGTTTGTGTTTATTGGGCTATTTTAAATATAAAATTTCATTCATTAATTCATATAAAGGCCGGTACTCTCTTTGGTCATCGCGTTGAAACTCCATACAAAACCAAAAAATGCGAAAACTAGCGAAATTTTTTCCATTTGTGATACTTTGTTTTTTCGAGTTGAAAAACTGACGTTTATACCACGGCGCCATTTGCAATGTGAATTAAGAAATAATTTATTTATTAAAAACTATTTGTGCGGGTTTATAAATCAAACACGGATCATATTAGGGCTGTTTTATTTTTGCACTGATAACCAGTGCAAAAATAAAACGCAAAAAGTTTCAGTTCAAATTTTGATTTTGGTTGGCAACACTTTCACCCCAGCTGTCAAAATGAAGTTTTTTTTTAGAGTCGATATAGCCATGTCCGTCTATCCGTCTGTCTGTGAACACATTTTTGTTCGCAAAGTACAGGTCGCAGTTTTATTCCAATCGACTTCAAATTTGGCACAAGTATGTGTTTTGGGTCAGAATAGAACCCTATCTATTTTGGAAGAAATCGGCTCAGATTTAGATATAGCTCCCATATATATCTTTCGCCCGATATGCACTCATACGGCCCCAGAAGCCAGAGTATTACCCCAATTTGGTTGAAATTTTGCACTAGGAGTACAATTGGTAGTATAGTCAAATGTGCAAAATTTTATTGAAATCGGTTCAGATTTAGATATAGCTCACATATATATCTTTCGCCCGATATGGACTTATAAGGCCCTACAAGCCAGAGTTTTACCCCAATTTGGTTGAAATTTTGCACTAGGTATACAATTAGTAGTATAGTCAAGAGTGCTAAATTTTATTGAAATCGGTTCAGATTTAGATATAGCTCCCTTATATATTTCGCCCGATATGTACTTATAAGGCCCCAGAAGCCAGAGTTTTTCCCCAATTTGGTTGAAATTTTGCACTAGGTATACAATTAGTAGTTTAGTGAAGTGTGCCAAATTTTATTGAAATCGGTTCATATTTAGATATAGCTCCCATATATATCTTTTGCCCGATATGGATTTATAAGTCCCCAAAAGACAAAGTTTTTCCCAAATTTAGTTGAAATTTTGCACTAGGTGTTCAATTAGTAGTTTAGTCAAGTGTGCCAAATTTTATTGAAATCGGTTCAGAGTTAGATATAGCTCCCATATATAGCATTCGCCCGATTTAGTCATATGACCACAGAGGTAATTTTTTTTCTCCGATTTGGTTGAATTTTTGCACAGGGGGTAGAATTAGCTTTGCGGCTATGCCTGCCAAAGTTGGTTGAAATCGGTTCAGAGATAGATATAGCTTCCATATATATGTTTTCCGATTTCGACAAAAATAGTCAAAATACCAACATTTTCCTTGCAAAATCGCCACAGCTTAGTCGAAATCTTGTAAAAATGACTCCAATTTTCTTAAACTTCTAATACACATGTATCGACCGATAAATCATAAATACACTTTTGCGAATTTGCTTCATATTTAAATGTTTCCCATATTTTTTGCTAACATTGTGTTCCAACCCATGGTATTAACCGACTTAAATTTTAAGTCAATAGATTTTCTAAGAAGTCTTTAATATATTTTAGCGGACAAGCCTTAAATATATTGTCCGTTCAGATTTAAATGTATGTATATGGGAATACAAACCTTTATATATAGCATCCAACAAATTTGAAGAATTTTAGATGGTATCGCAAATGCAGATCCACAAAGTTGTGCAGGGTATAATATAGTCGGCCACGCCCGACTTTAGACTTTCCTTACTTGTTTTTTCCTAACATTGTGTTTCCCCGACTTAAATTTTAAGTTACTAGATTTTCTAAGAAGTGTTAAATATATTGTCCACTAAGAAGCCTTAAATATATTGTCGGTTCAGATTTAAATGTATGTATATGGGAACATAAACCCTTTATATATAACACTCAACAAATTTTAAGGAATTCAGATGGTATCGAAAATGTAGATCACAAAGTGCTGCAGGGTATAATATAGTCGGCCCCGGCCGACTTTTGGCTTTCTTTGCTTGTTTTTTTAATTAAATCGACGAAAACTCTGACTAAACAAACTAATAAAGGTGCTTTAGTTATTAAACTAAACATAGATTTAGGAACTTAAATCATAAGTTCAACCACAGTTATTGTTATTATTTGACGACAAATATCAGACTTCAAACATTCAATAGTTCACTTATATAAAAGTAAAACTATATATTAATGAAAGTCTTTAGGGGAACTTTGTGCAGTTGAATTAATATTGAATTAATATTATACAGAAGCAATGGAAAATCATAAATAAGTGTTCAAATTCGTTGAGGGGGAAGTGGTTAAAATATTTCTGGGGGTCTAAGCCCCCTCCCCAAAGGCCTTCCTACGCTTATGATAAGGGCTATATCTAACTGTGTTTCGATATGGTCCAGTTGCAATACCATCCGACTTACATCAATAACAACTACTTCCGCCAAGTTTCAAGTCGGTAACTTGTTTGGTTCAGAAGTTAGTGTGGTTTCAGTATACGGACGAAAATAGGTAGATCAACCTCGGATATCACAACGACCCATAATATGCCTATAAACCTTTTGTGGTCTGAAACAAATACTTCGACGTGTTAAAAAGGGAATGACAAAGTAATGGTATAAAACACAAAAAATGTATTTGATATCTACGGAACATTCCGTTTGGTTGAGTTAAAAATGCAATTGATTTTGGTCGAAACATTTTTCATATTATTTTTTATTTGTCATTGTTTATAGTATAGTTGCATTTTCCCTTGGGTTTGCGTAAAACTTTATTAACATTAATAGTACATACGTTTATTTCCGAGCAAAATTTTCAATTGAAAAATAAATCTATTTAATTAAAGTGTTGAAAAATTGAACAGAAACCAAGATTATAACAGAAATGTTTAATTTGAATTTTATTAAAAATTAATTTTTTAAAGACTTGCGTCTTATGAAATTTAAAATTTTGATTCGAATTCAAATTATGCTATGTTTCATGTGGAAAAATAAAAATATAAGTGTTGAAAGACATGTCCAATGTTATTTTAGGTTTGTAGTCAAGATACAAAATGTCAAGTATTTTAACGATGATTTAATTAATATTGAAGAATTTTTCAGAATTATTTAAACCACGTTAGCCAACAAAATTTTCTTTCATGTGAAGATAGATTAATTTGAATCACTTAACTGTGAGGACAACAATACTTTATTACAACGTTTATCCACTCTTGGACGAGAAGAACACTTTATACATTACAAAAAAATCGCATTCGTTTATTAAGAACAAGAAATCTTTGGCTATATGACAATATTTTTCTAGTGTATGTGTATGCTGAATCCTAAGAATGAATGAAGTGCTGTTTATAATGACATTTGCTCCATTAGTTCAGCGATATAAATTTGGATATACACGAATTGCAGCAATTTAATAAAAATCATCACAATTTACTAAGAAGTATTTACTATTTTCATTATAAGGTTTATTTTCAACAGACAATGTGGTTGCAAATGTTATGAATAGTACTGCAGATATGTACAAATAATCAAATTTTAATAGTTTGGAACGGCTTGTGGTCATCTACAAAGTGATAGAATTATAGTTAATACCCGGCATTAGAAATCTATTTATACCCTTCACCACTACTGTGGTACAGGGTATAATAAGTTTGTGCATTTGTATGTAACGCCAAGAAGGAGTAATCATAGACCAACCTTTTAGTATACGGATCGGCTTAGAATTAAATTCTGAGTCGATTTAGCGATGTCCGTCTGTCTGTCTGTCTGTTGATGTATTTTTGTGTGCAAAGTACAGCTCGCAGTTTTAGTCCGATTGTCCTAAAATTTGGTATAGGGTCCTGTTTCTGCTCAAAGACGATCCCTATTGATTTTGGAAAAAATCGGTTCAGATTTAGATATAGCTGCCATATATATTTTTCACCGATCTGGTCATAATTGGCGTGTATATCAACCGATCTTCCTCAAATTCCGTACATCCGAATATTTTATGAGTCTCGAAAAACTTGCAAAATATCAGCAAAATCGGTTCAGATTTAGATATAGCTCCCATATGTAGCTTTCGCCCGATTTACACTCATTTGCCCACAGAGGCCAATTTTTTGCTCCGATTTAGTTGAAATTTTGCATAGGGAGTAGAATTAGCGTTGTAACTATGCGTGCCAAATTTGCTTGAAATCGGTTCAGATTTGGATATATCTCCCATATAAAGCTTTCGCCCGATTTACACTCATTTGCCCACAGAGGCCAATTTTTAACTCCGATTTAGTTGAAATTTTCAACAGGGAGTAGAATTAGTATTGTAGCTATGCGTGCCAAATTTGGTTGAAATCGGTTCAGATTTGGATATATCTCCCATATAAAGCTTTCGCCCGATTTACACTCATATGACCACAGAGGCCAATTTTTAACTCCGATTTAGTTGAAATTTTCAACAGGGAGTAGAATTAGTATTGTAGCTATGCGTGCCAAATTTGGTTGAAATCGGTTCAGATTTAGATATAGCTCCCATATATATGTTTTTCTGATTTCGACAAAAATGGTCAAAATACCAACATTTTCCTTGTAAAATCGCCACGGCTTAGTCGAAAAGTTGTAAAAATGACTCTAATTTTCCTAAACTTGTAATACATATATATCGAGCGATAAATCATAAATAAACTTTTTCGAAGTTTCCTTAAAATTATATACCATTTAAAATTATACTTGTCAAGTTCGTCTAAGTTATGGAGTCCATTGAGACCATGCAGTCATTTAAGATTTTGGTTTTGTTGATTCCTTCCCTCAATCTAAAAAAAGAATTTGTTTTATATTTATATATAATTTATATTTATACTAAATCTCATTACAATAAATACCTTCCTAATAGCATCTATTACGGCTTCATTTCTTTGCGCCATAATTTGCAATTTTTCTTCCAAGTACTTTTGATACATTTCTTCTCGGCGCTTGGTGCTTTCCGTTTTCAAACGTAACTTTTCCTCTAAATATTTGTCCTTGGCAGACACTTTACATTTTTTTGTTGTTGGTACCGAAGCAGTTTTATTCAGGTTTGTCTCATTTGCATTTTTCTCGTCTTCTGCAATTTTCTTTGCCGCCTTCGAAGTTGTGGGTTGGGAATATTGTGGAGTTTCATATACAACTTAGCTATATTCATATTCGTCCTCGGAGAGAATTTCAATAGACATATTTTCATAAGATTCCACTGGTATTAAAACATAAAGAAAGAGGTGTACGCTTAGCTATTTAAGCATTTGTTAGACAATAGTTCTATCTTTCCATAAGGGTCACAATTTTATTAAACCCCAATAAAAAGCACTGAATTCACTAAAATACCTGAAAGTTTTGAAGGAGTACATCTTTGTTCTATTCCTACATCTAATGAATGTGAGTTGGAAATTGTTGGCTGCCTTCCAAACAACTCCTCCAATTCATCCATATATGGAACACAAGTAGCACCAGCGCCTGTGCGTCCAGCATTGTCTTTTGCAGATTTATAGGCCCTTAATAAAGATTTCATTTTATTTTCCAGGCTTTCTGGCGTTATGCTGGAATCCTACTAAATGGGATGTATTAAAGAATATTAAATTGTAAATATGACGCTAACCTTAAACCCTTGAAAAATCATGTCATCCAACATACATGAATAGGCGCTTATTTTTCTACGAGGATTTTTAAAATCCTCTTTCCTTGCTCTATAGCACGATAAAAAAAGGAGCGTTTCAGATTTGGTCCACACTTTTCGTTTCCTATAATTTATAAATAAATTATTAAACAAAATCTAGAAATATTTCTTGTACTTACAATTTCTGCGACATGTTTGTTATTTATTTTGGTTTGACATTTGATATTTTCAGTAGTTGCCAATCCAATTTTTGTAGTTGCCAATCCAATTTTTGTAGTTGCCAACTCATATTTTGACAACTACAAAATTATCTTACCATGGTAACTCTGGTGCGACTTGCACTGATAGTTGCACTGGATAGAACACCAGTGCAACGAATCTCATACAAAAGTTCCATCCAGTGCAAAAATAAAACAGCCCTATTGTTGTTCCGAAACTATAAAAGGATCGAAGGAATAGCTGATCAATTGCCCAAGGAATAATAAAATGTTAATTTTGTAAAAACAAGCAACAAACACCAACTTAATTCAATATCGCTCACTGTTAAATAGTGCTCCAAGCTACCTAAAAAACGTCGCTTTCTATAGGTAGGTACTATGTTCGGTTTCCGAAGCGAAATCCCATACAAAACCAAAAATGCGAAAAACTACCGAAATATTTTTTCATTTGTGGTACTTTGTTTTTTTTCGAGTTGAAAAACTGACATAAAGTGCATAGTCCCTAATTAGGTCGGCTTTAAATCCTTCCATATGTTGAGATTAGTTAGTTTCAAAACATGGCGCCATTTGTAATGTGAATTAAGAAATAATTGATTTATTCAAATGATTTGTGTTAAATTAGAATACAAAAGTGGTTCGCGTTGTCATTTAAAAATGCAATTAGATTGACGAAATAAAAATAACGGAGTGCTATATGTATATAACATATATAACAGCATCTGGTTCTGTAGCCGTTTCTGCCACAGTAGCATCTGCCCTCACATCCCTGACACCCACAATTGCAGCCACTACATCAGCTACAGTGAACAACTCCAACATAGCACCCTCAACACCTGCCACGACCACAGTGGCTGTGACCGCAAATATTGTATTGCAACAACCAAATACAACGGCCGCCCAAGTAGTGAGTGGTCCCATTGGGGTGGCAGCAAATACTACTCCAACATTAGCCATTATTACTAATTCTTCAAATGCAATATCGACTGTTGCTGCCGTTAGTAATACAAATGCAATACTAATGCAATGGTGGTTTCGCAATCATCCACAATAGTATCACCAGCAGCTGGATCGAATGTTGTTGTTCCCACCACTACAATGGCTTTAGCAGGAGCTACCGTGGGACTTAAGTCTGGTCCAGATATTACAATGACATTGAACCGTATAAATACGGCAGAGAATGAAGTTGATGTGGAGGAATGTTTACCAGGTGATGTTGTTAAATTGGATTTTGCTGGCGAAGAAGTGGCCGGGTGAAATTTTACCCCTAAGGAATGTCTTCTAGGAGTTTCCAATCGGCGACCGGTGCCCGTTGGAAACTCCGCCTATTACAACAGTACCATCATCGCTTCAGCCATCAGCAACAATAGCATTCCATCAGCGTCATATTGTAGAGATACAACCAGGCCACCATTTATCATCATCCCCTGCAAATTTAGAATTGACTAATGTTATGCAACATAATGTTTGCACAGAACACGAAGAAGTAGAAGAAGCTAATTGTCATAATACTGCAGATGTAATCGATGAAGATTTCTTTTTTAAAATATGCTTAAAAACGATTTCGTCTTATCTCTGTAAACCCAGTGCTTCTACATTCAACACCCATTTTTTACAAAGAAATGAATTGTATTTTTTTTTTATTATTTTACCGCTCCTCGTAATTGCTCCCTTTTCTATTTGTTAAGCGAGCTCGTTTTTTGTGTGTAAGAGGCGTAAATGAATGAGAACTGAACAAATTAAATGTTAATGCAATTTTAATTTTTAATGGAAACAACATGAAAGCTAAATATGAGAAATGATAATTAAAAATTTTTAAATATAACAATATTAATGAAAGAAAGCTGATAATCCAGAAAAGAAAACATTGTGTTCTAGGGTCTTTAATTAGTGTATAAATGTACAAATTAATAATAAATCATAATAAAATTATAATCGAACTTGTTTTATTTTTATATACCGGGGTATAAGTAATTGGGTGGTCTTATACGTTTTATACTTTTTAATATAAAATTAGTAAATTTTTCTGAACAAAGTTATATCCAAAATAAATGTTTATAGCAAATAATTAAATAATTTTTATTTAAATAGCAAAATAATTTTCTTGTATTCATCATTTGTCCAAAATGATTGCGATAGGCTGGAATGAAACGATTTAATTTCGTTGTGGCTTTTAAATTTCAGTTAGCGGCATTCTTGCATTTTATCAATTCAAAACACTGGTTGAATTTCATAACGTGACTGAAATAGTTATTGGAACTTATACATTGGGAGAGTATAACATCCTTCAGTAAACCAGCCAATTGCTTCTCAATGTAAAGGGTGATTCTTTTGAGGTTAGGATTTTCATGCATTATTATTTGACAGATCACGTGGGATTTCAGACATGGTGTCAAAGAGAAAGATGCTCAGTATGCTTTGACATTTCATCATGGATAGACTTACTAACGAGCAACGCTTGCAAATCATTGAATTTTATTACCAAAATCAGTGTTTATCGACAAATTTTGTTCAGCGATGAGGCTCATTTCTGGTTGAATGGCTACGTAAATAAGCAAAATTGCCGCATTTGGAGTGAAGAGCAACCAGAAGCCGTTCAAGAACTGCCCATGCATCCCGAAAAATGCACTGTTTGGTGTGGTTTGTACGCTGGTGGAATCATTGGACCGTATTTTTTCAAAGATGCTGTTGGACGCAACGTTACGGTGAATGGCGATCGCTATCGTTCGATGCTAACAAACTTTTTGTTGCCAAAAATGGAAGAACTGAACTTGGTTGACATGTGGTTTCAACAAGATGGCGCTACATGCCACACAGCTCGCGATTCTATGGCCATTTTGAGGGAAAACTTCGGAGAACAATTCATCTCAAGAAATGGACCGGTAAGTTGGCCACCAAGATCATGCGATTTGACGCCTTTAGACTATTTTTTGTGGGGCTACGTCAAGTCTAAAGTCTACAGAAATAAGCCAGCAACTATTCCAGCTTTGGAAGACAACATTTCCGAAGAAATTCGGGCTATTCCGGCCGAAATGCTCGAAAAAGTTGCCCAAAATTGGACTTTCCGAATGGACCACCTAAGACGCAGCCGCGGTCAACATTTAAATGAAATTATCTTCAAAAAGTAAATGTCATGGACCAATCTAACGTTTCAAATAAAGAACCGATGAGATTTTGCAAATTTTATGCGTTTTTTTTAAAAAAAAAAGTTATCAAGCTCTTAACAAATCACCCTTTATTAATTTCAGTCAACGAAGAGTCTGGTATAGAACACTAACATCCCTTTGTGACGAAATATAAGTCGGGAACAGTGACTTTGGCTTAGGGACTACCCTTGAACTTGAGTTATGGGCTTAAGTTGGTTGTTCCCCCCGATGTAACAACATTGGCAAATGAAATGGCGTTATTATCCTTTGTGGGAACCGTGGTGGTGACCACTGGATTTGAAATTGCTAGTGAGGCGGCAACAGCATGGTATTGCAATGTGATTGTGTAGATATTGTGGAGACCAACGAATTAAGTTTGTTGATGAATGAGTCCATTGCTGCGCATGATGTAAAAGTTAGCATAACACCGGAATTATATGTTTTTTTGATGTGCGTTACAAATTGACGGTATCCATTTGGAAAAGCTGAAGAAGACAATGTACCACATGTTGTAAAAGCTGGCAGAATGTGGTAAGACACCAGGAGTAGAGCGGCTGGAGCTTTATTCTTAACAATTATTAGTGTCCAGTGCTGTATGAGATTTTTTTGCAAAACAATCCAAAAACTGGTAGAAAAACACTTTTCAAAACAATTATCATGAATGCGTGTATGTAAACAATCAGCTGCTGCGTATGTATAAGTAAAAATAGTATGACATTTGGCGATGTTGTCAATTAAATTGCGGAGAAATAAACGCGGAATAGCTCCAAAATAGCTGTTTTCTTCGTTCGAAATGTATTGTCAACACTCTCATTTTTCAACGCGAAAGAATGGTTAAGTGAAGTTTTTTTCGTGCCAACAAACATAGTACCCACCTATGCCGGTACTCTGTTCGGTTTTCGCGTTGAAACTCCATACAAAACCAAAAAATGCGAAAAATTTGCGAAATTTTTTCCATTTGTGATACTTTGTTTTTTCGTGTTGAAAAACTGACGTTTATAGCACGGCGCCATTTGCAATGTGAATTAAGAAATAATTTATTTATTAAAAACTATTTGTGCGGGTTTATAAATCAAACACGGACCATATTTTTGTTCCGAAACTATACAAAGGATCAAAGGAATAGCAGATCAATTGCCCAAGGCAAAATAAAATGTTATTTTGTAAAAACAAGCAACACCACCAACTTAATCCAATATCTCTCCCTGTAAAATAGCGCTCCAAGCTACCTAAAAAAACTCCGCTTTCTATGTGCGAAATAATGGTTTCCATAAAATTTTTCGCAAGGATGAACATAGTACCGGCCTTATATGCTAACGAAATTTTCGGTAGCGTTCAATTTCATAGCGTACGCACCTTTAATGAAAATATCAGGGTTGTCAAAAGCATATTTTGACAGAAAATATTTAATTTATTACAATCATTGTGTGCGTTAAAATTTTGAAAGGTCTACAGTAAGGCCGGACTATGTTCATTCTTGCGAACATTTTTATGGAAATCGCTATTTAACAGAGACCGACATTAAATTAAGTTGGTGGCTGCTGCTTGCTATTACAAAATCAACATTTTATTTTTCTTGGGGAATTGATCTACTACTCCTTTGACAATTTGTATAGTTTCGGAACAAAAATATGATCCGTGTTTGCGTTATAAACCCACACAAATAGTTTTTAATAATTAAATTATTTCTTAATTTACATTGCAAATGGCGCCGTGCTATAAATGTCAGCTTTTCAACTCGAAAAAAACAAAGTATCACAAGGCTAAAACCGAACAGAGTACCGGCCTTAAAGGCCGGTATGCACCTCCAGCGAAATTTCCGGAACCAAAAATGTATTTATCTACAACAAAAAAAACAGAGTTGTGTACACAAAATTTAAACCAGCTAATCGCTTTTAAAAATTGATGATATATGTTCCAAATATTCCGCAAATAAATTGTTGATTATTTACAGACCTTTTAAAACTTTTACGCACACAATGAATGCAATAGATTAAATGTTTGCTGCCAAAATATGATTTTGACAACCCTGTTATTCTCATTAGAGGTGCATACAAGCTTACGAAATTGAACGCTATCGAAAATTTCGTTAGCATAAATAGCAATGCACTTCTTATATACCGGCCTTTAAGGCCGTTACGCATCTCTAGCGAAATTTTCGGTAGCAAAAATATATTTAAGTCTACAACAAAGGAACAGGGTTGTGTACCAAATTTTAAACCAGCTAATCGCTTTTAAAAATTGTTGATATATGTTCCAAATATTCCTCAAATAAATTGTTGATTATTTACAGACCTTTTAAAACTTTTATACTCACATTGACTATAATAAATTAAATGTTTGATGCCAAAATATGCTTTTGACAACCCTGTTATTTTCACTAGAGCTTACGAAATTGAACGCAACCGAAAATTTCATTAGCATAAATAGCAATGCATTTCTTATGGGAATGAAATTTTTCGCTAGAGGTGCATACCGGCCTTAAAGGCTCTTGCGGTAGCAAAAATCTATCTAAGTCTACAACAAAAAACAGGGGTTTGTATATATTGTATATAAACCAGCTAATCGCTTTTAAAAATTGATGATATATGTTCCAAATATTCCGCAAATAAATTGTTGATTATTTACCGACCTTTTAAAACTTTTACGCACACAATTATTGCAATAATTTAAATGTTTGCTGCTAAAATATGCTTTTGACAACCCTGTAGTGGGATTCTGTATTTCTTCACGATAATCGCATCGTTTACGTTGTCTACAAAAAAACGTGTTTCCACTAACGATCGTGTCATTCTGTAACTAATATGTAGCAACTGTTGTTTAAGCTGCGCTGCGCTTGGCAACCCTGCTACGAAAAACGGTCCCAATAAACACAAACGTTTGAAAAATGCTAAATTTCAACAATTTTTCAAACATTTTTTCAAAGGATTAGGGTAATATTCAAGTTGAGAAATTGTTGAGAAAATCGCGTTCTAAACAAAAAACAGACATTAAGGCCGGTATGCACCTCTAGCGAAAAATTTCATTCCCATAAGATATGCATTGCTATTTATGCTAACGAAATTTTCGGTAGCGTTCAATTTCGTAAGCTGGTACGCACCTCTAATGAAAATAACAGGGTTGTCAAAAGCATGTTTTGGCAGCAAACATTTAATTTATTACAATCATTGTGTGCGTAAAAGTTTTAAAAGGTCTGTAAATAATAAACAATTTATTTGAGGAATATTTGGAACATATATTAACAATTTTTAAAAGCGATTAGCTGGTTTAAAATTTGTGTACACAGCCCTGTTTTTTTTTGTTGTAGACTTAAATAAATTTTTGCTACCGAAAATTTCGCTAGAGGTGCATACCGGCCTTTACCCTCAACAGTGAAATTCAACACATTAAGGCCGGTACTCTGTTCGGTTTTCGCGTTGAAACTCCATACAAAACCAAAAAATGCGAAAAATTTGCGAAATTTTTTCCATTTGTGATACTTTGTTTTTTCGAGTTGAAAAACTGACGTTTATAGCACGGCGCCATTTGCAATGTGAATTAAGAAATAATTTATTTATTAAAAACTATTTGTGCGGGTTTATAAATCAAACACGGACTATATTTTTGTTCCGAAACTATACAAAGGATCAAAGGAATAGCAGATCAATTGCCCAAGGAAAAATAAAATGTTATTTTGTAAAAACAAGCAACACCACCAACTTAATCCAATATCGCTCCCTGTAAAATAGCGCTCCAAGCTACCTAAAAAAACGCCGTTTTCTATGTGCGAAATAATGGTTTCCATAAACATTTTTCGCAAGAATGAACATAGTACCGGCCTTTAGCAATAATATCTCAAGTGTTATCCTCAAATTGAAATGCATCGCTACTCAATAATTTGTCAAACAATTTTCGATGCGAGTCAAATTCAAAATTAACATCGTTGCAAATACTTTTCAACCTAAATTTGTATGAATGATATCCCCACTTCAAATTGAAAGTCAATGCCAAAATTCTATGAATTTTGTATAATTTATTAATTTTCATCAAAATAATATATATATAATAATACACTACACTACATAATACACTACAATACCAATTGATAAATAATAATCTTATTAAACATATCAACAAATAAGAACAAAAAAAAAAAAACAAACGACAAAACTTCCTAAATATCTTAAACATTATTAGTAAACACTTTGCATTGATAATTCGATTTCCTTCCTTTTGGTGTCATAAAACAGCATTAAAATTTATTAACATGCGGGCAATTTGAAATTAGGAACGTACTGGACCGGGTGTTAGAATTGATTTCCAGCAGAAGGAATTCACAAAATATCCATTTTAAACTGATAATAGCATATGAATTAAACTGACGATGTGATGCACATTTTCATCCAGAAGTTGTTGATTTCAACAATTTGTTGTTTTTAACAATTTTAATTGGTTGCACTTGTAATGTTTCTGGAAATTTTTTGTTGTCGATAAGCGACTCATTTTTCATTGGTCAGCTTCTTAATGTTTGCAAGAATGTAGCATCCAAAGATTTTAGTTTTCTGCAAAGAGATTTAAATTTAGTGACTGTGTTGATTTAATTTTTCATATTGACGTACCAATTATTATAAACTATTTGAAGCAGTTCCAGTTAATTGTCCACCATTTTTTCATCGGCCAGCTTTTTAATGTTTTCAAGAACGTAGAATCCATAATTTTAGTTTTCGGCAAAGAGATATACATTTTGTGACTTCCTTAAAGTTTTATTTCATTTTTTATTTTCACTTACCTATTTTTATAAACTATTTGGTTATTTGTCTAAAATTTTCCTTTTTTTTTGTATTTCTTGCAATTGACCAGGAACTTCGTTGCACAAATAAGTATTGAAAACCACATGGTTTTTTCGTTGCATTTTAGGGTAGTGTTTTGTCAAAGTTTTCTCATATTATCTTCAACACCTTTTCAAAGATTTCGTCAACATTTTGGCAAATTGGAAGTAATTCCCAAATAATTTGAAGATGTATTGAAGATGAGTTTTTTCAAGTCAAGTTGAATTTATGTTGAAAATTATATTTACCCTCAAACTGAAAAGTTGTTGCATTTGAAAAACGCTCATCCTGTGTTTATTGGGGTGGAATGACAAAAAAAGTTTGCAAAATTGGAAATTGTATGGAAATTTAAAAGAAATACACAAATCCGGAAGAGAGAAATGGCTGATATTCTCAATCTATATGAAATCCCCTTTAATTTAAGACCATTTAAGGCAGTTCCGCCCGACAAAATTCTTAGAACGGCTTAGAACCTTCAGATTTTTAAAATATCGCAGAAAACTCTTTTTGTAATAGAGAAGGGATCCATTTTTTCCTATTAAAAGTAGCGTACATAATTAAAGACCTTATTTTGCATGAATGAAATTTTCTGCTGATAACGTGAATTCATTAGAGAAAATAAACAACCAAAAAATCTTCGTTGTTTACTTAATGAAGTATTTATTGTTATCTGCACAGAAAACAACACAGCTGATTTTAAACTATTGTAAATGTAGTTTAAAACGTCTACCGAATACCTTGGATGTTATTTTTCTTGTTATCCCATCTTAACGATGCGATTCATCATTAAAATTGAATACAGAATCCCACTACTGTTATTTGCATTAGAGGTGCGTACCAGCTTACGAAATTGAACGCTAACGAAAATTTCGTTAGCATAAATAGCAATGCATTTCTCATGGGAATTAAATTTTTCGCTAGAGGTGCATACCGGCCTTAGTGTGTAAATATAACCATAGCGATAGGCGGTAGGCGAAACATTTTTGCCGCAACGGCATATACAATAAGCTTGACGGCGAATAATTCCCTTTTTTACGTTTCCTAGCTTTTTTGTTGTCAATACAGCATGCTTTGACAATATTAAACAATGAATTTGAATAAAAACATACAATGGCTTGTTATTTCTTGAGTTATTTCAAGAAAAAATAATCTACACGTGTCCAGGCAACAGCAATTCCTAGTGGTGAGTTAAAAAAATTGATAAGCGATGGCAACGCTATACCAGTTTTCGCCAAGGAGTTAGAATAAGTTTTAATTTAGCGACACGCCGCTAGCCGTCACGATATTCCGTCGCGGATTTTGGGCTTCCCATAAGAAATACACGTAAATAAGTGTTCGCCTACAGCCTATCGCTATTTACACACTTAATGGTCTAAAAACGTCATACGTTGCCGTTACGTTACGGCAGCGACATACTGGATTACCAGGCCTTAACAAAGAAAATATAAATGAAAGTGCTAAGCGTCACAAAGGAAAAAAACAAATTTGGCAATAAAGGCCGGTATGCACCTCTAGCGAAATTTTCGGTAGCAAAAATTTTTTTAAGTCTACAACAAAAAAAAAAAAAACAGGGCTGTGTACACAAATTTTAAACCAGCTAATCGCTTTTAAAAATTAATATATTGTTACGAATTTGATAATTATAGATTTAAGTTTATTTAAATTAGTTTCCGTTAATTTAAATTTCAAATTGTAACGATAAAATTTCGTTATAATTTGTTGGAATCATCTATTCATTTTCTAGCACTTTCCTGAATTTCTTTTATGTTCTTTTGTTTGCTTATTTTCATGTAAGTTCTCACTCTCTTTGATAACAACCCCTTTGCTTTGTTATTTTGCATTCTCATTTCATCTCATTGTATATTGTCATTGTTTTTGTTCTTGTAGTAATGCGAGCGTATATCTATGTGAGTGTGTATGTGTTTAGCAGCCACCAGATGAATGACTTAATGGTCGTAGATCCTTCTAGCATTGTCTAAGAATGTTCTGGCGTTGCCAGAATATTGTAGTGCTACCAGAATGTTCTCGTATTGCCACACCGTCATATATAAAAGCGCTCGCATGCTGCTAACGAGTCAGTCTTAATTAAAGCGTCAAACGAATAACTTCAGTGTGAACGAATTGTAAAGTGTGAAGTCATAGTAAATAAATTGTAGATTGTCGTTATTTAAAAGAACTGTGTTTTAATTGTCGGGTAATAAAAAAACGCCTAAATATAAAAACGTAACAATTGGTGTCGGAAGTGAAATAACGGAAAAAAATCTACAATGAAGTTTAATGAGCTTCGTGTGGAAGACTTAAAAAAGGAATTGAGCAAACTGGAGCTGCCGACAACAGGAAACAAGGCTCAATTACAAAAGCGACTACTGGAAGAGTTCGAGCGGCGCAGTATTGATATCGAAACACATGAGTTCGATTATAAGGAAGATCTTGACGAATCAGTAGTAGCCAGCGCCTTGGAAACTCCATCTGTAGCTTCTAATGTTGTTGATTACACATCGATGGTCAATATTTTGAGCAAAATGATGGAAGAAAATTCTCTAAAAATGCAAGAGAATTCTAGAAAAATGATGGAAGCTAATTCTAGAAAATTGGAAGAAAAATTCGACGAAAATTCTAGAATGGTCAACGAAAAATTACAACAAATTTCTGAAGGCATTGAGAAACGTGTGGACCATATAGAAAATCAAATTGTGGAATTGGATAAGAAAGTTCTTTCCGTGGATGAGAAAATTATGGTTCATGATGAGAAGTTTCTGCACATCGAGAAAAAAATGTCAGAGCTGGAAATTAAAGGTGGTCCAGTGCGCGTCATCGAGGGCTCAAAAATCAAAACTCCTGTTTTCGATGGCTCAACGTCATTTGATGTCTTCAAATTCCAATTCGAAATGGTTGCTTCTAGAAATTCGTGGAATGACGATGATAAAGCAATTGAACTTCTATTGGCATTAAAGGGCAATGCTGCTGATGTGATACAAAGCATTCCCGCTGTTTCTAGAAATAACTATAATGAAGTAATAGCGGCGCTTCAACGCAAGTATGGTGGAGAGCACAAGCAAGACATCTTTAGAATGGAATTAAGAGGTAGAGTCCAGAAATCAAACGAGACTCTACAAGACTTTGCAACAGAAGTTGAGCGGTTGGTGCTACTGACATACCCAGGAGAGAGTCACCCACTTGTGGACCGCATCAAAATTGAGACCTTTGTGAATGGCATTCGAGACCCAGACATAAAATGTGCAACATATGCGTCACAAAAGGCTACATTCGCAGAAACAGTAACATTTGCACTTGCGCAAGAAACTGCGAGATTGCTGGCACGGCCTCAAATTCACAAAGTACGCAGAGTAGAGACCGAGTGTGAAGAATCGAAATCTATCATTGACTCGATGAAAGAGGCAATGAAGCAGGTAATGCAAGAATTGAAACAGGATGCAACTAAATCCCGAATCAAATGCTATAACTGTGATAAGACGGGACATCTAGCTCGAGAATGCAAAGCACGACGCAAACGGTCAAGATCCACATCACCATCTCCATTAAACAATAACCATAAGAAGGTGACCCCACAGTCAAGTGAGTCACCTTTAAACTAAATCGAGCTAGTTCAGCGGGGCAAGAGCTGGCTCCCACAGACGATGGCCCCACCATCTCCATAGCAATAGTTCAACAGAAAAATAACAATTTAACTATTGCGGGTGTTATTAATGGCGACAAGCGTACTTTGACGTTGGATACTGGTGCATCAAAGTCTATCATTAGATCTGATTTAGTAAAAGGAAAAGTTACACCACTGATTGGAGTCAAGCTACGCACGGCTACAGGGGAACCCGCAACCGTATATGGAAAGGTCACCGTAAAATTAACTATTGCTAACAAATCCGTTACTTATGATTTCATTGTGGCCGATATAGTAGACGAAGTTATAATTGGAGCGGATTTCATGATTGCTTTTGGTCTCAATTTGGATATGAAGCGTCGTGTAATGACATGGTGCGATGCCGAAATAACGGTAAACGTGGGATACGACGGGAATACACCTGTCAGACGTTTGACAACGAGCCAGTCAGAGTCTATACCACCGAATGCCGAAGCAATTATATGGGTTTCTATGAATGGAGATTGTGAAGTCGGCCAATTGTGGGTTGTTGAACCAGCAGAAAACAAAAGCAACAACATCTTGATAGCAAATGCCCTGGTAACAACGAACGAAGAGAGACTAATACCAGTTCGTGTCTTGAACTTGTCTGACAATCACGAGCAAATTGTAAAATTTTCTGACATTGGCAAATGTACACCAGCCGAGGCAATAGTCAATTTGGAAGGCAACTCATCAAAGACACATGGAGCAGTGAGAAAACATCTAGAAGCGTATGTCGAGGCTTGGACACGTCATCTATCGCCGTCAGAGAGAAATAAAGCCAAGCAATTGTTGTTGAAAAACGCCTGTGCTTTTGCTTCTGAAAAGGGAAATCAAGGAAGAACATCTGTAGTGAAACATGAAATTAAAACCGCAGAAGAAACGCCCATAAAACAGGCACCACGAAGTGTTCCCCTGGCAAAAAGAGACGAAGTTCAAAAGCTCATAAAGGAAATGGCGGAGAGTGGAGTGATCGAGCCATCATCAAGTCCTTGGTGTTCCCCAGTTGTGCTGGTCAAAAAGAAAGATGGAAGTACCCGATTCTGCGTGGACTACAGAAAACTGAATGATGTCACCAAAAAGGACAGTTATCCGCTTCCACGCATTGATGACACGTTGGACACACTAGCCGGAACAACATGGTTTTCTATGCTTGATTTGCAGAGTGGATATTGGCAAGTAGAGATCGCCGAGAAAGACAAGGAAAAGACGGCTTTTGGCGTTAATGGCGGTCTCTGGCAATTCAATGTAATGCCGTTCGGGCTCTGCAACGCTCCGGCTACCTTCGAAAGATTGATGGAGCGGGTACTGAAGGGGTTGCACTGGAAGTCGTGCTTGATATACTTGGACGACATCATAGTGATGGGCAAAACATTTGACGAGCACCTTAAGAACTTGAAAGACGTTATCCAGCAATTGTCAGCCGCTGGTCTACGCCTTAACGCAAAGAAATGCTCCCTTTTCCAGCGGGAAGTTAAATACCTGGGTCATCATGTGACTGCAGAGGGCATATCCACCGATGAAGACAAAATCCAAGCTGTCAGAGATTGGCCACGACCCCGAAATCTCCACGAATTAAGAAGTTTCCTTGGGTTATGTACATATTACCGACGATTCGTCCCAAACTTCGCCAGCATCGCCGCTAGTCTCCACAAATTGACGCAAAAAGGTCAGAAGTTCCAGTGGAGCGACGAACAGGAGGATTCATTCCAACATTTAAAAGAACTTTTATGTTCAGCTCCTGTTCTAGCGTATCCTATTCCGGGCGAAAAATTTGTTTTGGATACAGATGCTAGCGCGCATGGTATTGGAGGTGTGCTATCCCAACAGATAGACGGCAAGGAGAAGGTCATCGGATATTTCAGCCGAACGTTGTCCAAGCCCGAAAAGAACTACTGTGTAACGCGACGAGAGCTGCTAGCCGTCATAGAGAGTGTAAAACATTATCATAAATATTTGTATGGACAACACTTCTTGCTCAGGACTGATCACTCAGCTCTACGATGGTTGCTCCAATTCAAGAATCCGGAAGCTCAACTGGCACGTTGGATCGAGAGGCTCCAAAGCTATGATTTCAGTGTCGAGCATAGAAAAGGTGGAAAACACGGTAACGCTGACGCTTTGTCACGTCGACCTTGCAGTATAGAATGCAAGCACTGCTCGAAGGCTGAACACATGGAGGAGATTGTTGATATTCGGCTGTTACACGTCGAATCTGGAGTGGACTGGCCAACAGAACAGCGTAAAGATCCCATTTTGAACAAAATTATTTCGGCAAAGGAAGAGAACAAGAAGCCCAGTAAGAAAGACATCGCAGCCGAAAGTCCACTTATGAAATCATACTGGGCTCAATGGGATAGTTTAGTTCTAGTCAATGGATCCCTGCAACGTAAATGGGAAAGCGAAGATGGCAAAAGCAGCCGAAATTTGATCATCGTTCCAGATTCCAAAATAAGAGACGTTTTGGCGGAGTTCCATAATGGTCCCAGTGGAGGTCATCTGGGAATAACCAAAACCGCCGAGAAAGTGAAGCAACGATTCTACTGGGTTGGATGCCAGAAATCAATTGCTGAATGGGTAGCCAATTGCGAGAAGTGCATGAAGGCGAAAGGTCCAACAAGGAAAAGTCGAGGTCCTATGCAATAGTATAGACCTGGAGCCCCGTTTGAAAGAATAGCAATGGACGTGGCAGGCCCTTTCCCAGTAAGTGATTCTGGAAACCGTTATGTCCTTGTGGTCATGGATTACTTCAGCAAATGGCCGGAGGTGTATGCAATTCCAAACCAAGAGGCAAAAACGATTGTGGATGTGGTCAACAAAAACTGGATATGTCGCTACGGTGTGCCGTCCGAGATTCACTCAGACCAGGGAAGAAATTTTGAATCGGCCATATTCAAAGAGATGTGTGAATCCCTTGGTATCAAGAAAACGAGGACTACGCCATTACATCCACAATCCGATGGCATGGTAGAAAGGTTTAATCGCACCCTGGAGGAACATCTTCGAAAAGTGGTGGACAACGGCCAGAGGGACTGGGACGAGCATATACCAAAGTTTTTGCTGTCCTATAGATCTGCCATTCATGATTCCACCTCTCGAACACCGGCCAATGTTCTATTCGGAACTGAGTTAAAGTTGCCTGGAGATCTGATATTCGGCGCTAAACCTTATGAGCTCGCCATGGAAGAAAACAGAAACGACATCCCAAACACTTTCGGAGAAGTTCACGAATCAGTGCGCAACAAAATAAAAATGGTCAGCAACAGAATGAAGGCGAGATACGATCGTGCTGTAAATACTGAGGGCTTCCAAGAAGAAGAATTGGTTCTGCTATTTAACCCGCAACGAAAGAAAGGACTGTGTCCCAAACTGCAAACACAGTGGGAAGGCCCATACAAAGTCATCAAGAAGATCAATGATGTTGTATACCGGATTCAGAAGGACGACAGCCCTAGATCAAAGATGAAAGTTGTACATCTGGAACGATTGGCTCCTTACGGAACAGGTTCTGTGCCTGTTCGGGACGAACAGGCTTAAGCGGGAGGCAGTGTTACGAATTTGATAATTATAGATTTAAGTTTATTTAAATTAGTTTCCGTTAATTTAAATTTCAAATTGTAACGATAAAATTTCGTTATAACTTGTTGGAATCATCTATTCATTTTCTAGCACTTTCCTGAATTTCTTTTATGTTCTTTTGTTTGCTTATTTTCATGTAAGTTCTCACTCTCTTTGATAACAACCCCTTTGCTTTGTTATTTTGCATTCTCATTTCATCTCATTGTATATTGTCATTGTTTTTGTTCTTGTAGTAATGCGAGCGTATATCTATGTGAGTGTGTATGTGTTTAGCAGCCACCAGATGAATGACTTAATGGTCGTAGATCCTTCTAGCATTGTCTAAGAATGTTCTGGCGTTGCCAGAATATTGTAGTGCTACCAGAATGTTCTCGTATTGCCACACCGTCATATATAAAAGCGCTCGCATGCTGCTAACGAGTCAGTCTTAATTAAAGCGTCAAACGAATAACTTCAGTGTGAACGAATTGTAAAGTGTGAAGTCATAGTAAATAAATTGTAGATTGTCGTTATTTAAAAGAACTGTGTTTTAATTGTCGGGTAATAAAAAAACGCCTAAATATAAAAACGTAACAATATGTTCCAAATATTCCTCAAATAAATTGTTTATTATTTACAGACCTTTTAAAACTTTTACGCACACAATTATTGTAATAAATTACATGTTTGCTGCCAAAATATGCTTTTGACAACCCTGTTATTTTCATTAGAGGTGCGTACCAGCTTACGAAATTGAACGCTACCGAAAATTTCGTTAGCATAAATAGCAATGCATTTCTTATGGGAATGACATTTTTCGCTAGAGGTGCATACCGGCCTTAAGAACGGTGAACTTCGTGTTTTGCATTTGGAAACTTTTGGAGAGCTTGTGTAGGAACTCGCATGTTTATGTATCGATAACACAGAAAGACAATGCCGACAAAGTTTAAAGAAAATTATTATTTGGCAGGCAGAAATGGCCGGCACAACCATTAATCCTGCAAATATCAATAGGCCAACAACGCAAACTCATACTGGATCCAGACTATTCGCCAACATTAGAGTGCCGCCGAATTAGGGATATGGACCAAACAACAAATATCTATGACAATTGGCTCGATGGTTATGCCGCCAGGAATTTCAAAATCCAACAAATATCCATTGTAACATTGTCGTCACTGCCCCCAGGACCGGCAAATTTATTGTCACCAAGAATAAATTAACGATTTGATGCGGATTGTTGCTATTATATGAACTTATAATATCAAAAGAGTTAACTTTAGTGCACAATTTTTGCAAATTCGCACAAAATATTTGATATTTTGTAAAACGACCAAATTGTAAATAAATTGTATTCATCATTTTCTGTGTTAAACTTCGTTAAGTGCTAAAGACAATTTTATACCCCCACCTCACTGGGGACATACACATGGTACTTATAGCAATAATACTCAGATCTACCTCTTGCACTAAAATGCTTGTCCGATTCCAAAGATTTTGTTTTGCATTAATGAAAAACGTCTTTAATATATTGTTGTAAGACATCTATTTTTGAATGCTGTTTTGCTTTGTAGTCACGATGCAAAATGTTACCACATTTAAACACGATTTCATTAGTTTTAAGGAAATTTTCAAAATTATTGAAGCCGTCAACTTGGCTTCAATAATTTTGAAATTTTAGTCAAATTTTGTTCACAGAAAGATACACATTTTAAGACGATTGAAAGTTGGTTGAAATTAGTTCAGATTCAGATATAGCTTCCATAAATATCTTTCGACCATATTTACACATATTTACATATAGCTCAAATATATATTATACTACCGATTTTTTTGAAATGTGGCACAGTGAATAGAAGTGACATTGTATACATCTCAAAGTTGGTTCAAATTAGATGAGATTCAGATATAGCTCCAATATATATACCACTCGACCGAATTACACTAATATGACCACCGAGTCCACAGTTTAACTCCGATTTACTTGCAATTTTGCAAAGGAAGTAGTAGTGTCCTTCTAGCTATACTTGTCAATGTTGGTGGAAATCAGTTCAGATATAGCTCCCATATATCATTCGACCGATTTACATTCATTTTCTTGAAATTGGGCACAGTGCGTAGAAGTGACATTGTAGCTATACAAGTCAAAGTTGGTTAAAATTCGTTCAAATTCAGATTTTTACTCATTTGACCACAGAGGACAAAGTTTTACTCCGATTTACATGAAACTTTGCATAAGGAGTAGAACTTTCCTAATAACTATACTTGTCAAGGTTGGTTGAAATCAGTTCAGATTCGGATATAGCTCGCATGTATACACAAATGACCACAAGGGCCAACGTTTTAATCCGATTTTCTTGAAATTTGGCACAGTGAGTAGAAGAGACATTGTAGCCATTCAAGTCAAAGTTGGTTGAAATTAGTTCAGATTCAGATATAGCTCCCATATATATCTTTCGACCGATTTACACCCATTTACTGAGATTGTTACGCGCCCCCTTTCACTGTGCATCCACAAATAAGCAAAAGATGTCAACTTCAAAACAAAGGCAGAATGGTCAGTTCGAAATTTACCCTGGCTAACTCTTTATCAGGTTGTTTTTGGTTCTGTCCCTGTCTCTGGCGCGCTAACATATAAAGATATTATTCCATGCCATTATCAACAAAAAAATATCTAATGTGTTTCCAATGAATACCACCTTGGATTCGATATCACTGTCACAGACCAAGCATATGCCATTCCTCGACGACAAGGTGTCACTGTCGTCGTGCACAATTTCCCCGCCCGTAGCCTATGACAGATTCCGTGCAAAATATATTTTCTGTCCCATCGACCACACTACGGACTCACCGACCAACTATGCTATTATCTCTCCAAATGAAAACGAGTTAGAGTTCCATTTTTAAGTGATACAAATTCATTAGATATATTTAAGGAGATTGAGCCTTATAAATGTAGAATGTCTTATATCTATAGAAATATTATTATATGATATATTCATGTGAACATAAGTTGTAATTTATAAGACCATGATATAATGAAACGAAAAACGAATCTAAAGGGTGATTTGTTAAGAGCTTGATAATTTTTTTTAAAAAAAAACGCATAAAATTTGCAAAATCTCATCGGTTCTTTATTTGAAACGTTAGATTGGTCCATGACATTTACTTTTTGAAGATAATTTCATTTAAATGTTGACCGCGGCTGCGTCTTAGGTGGTCCATTCGGAAAGTCCAATTTTGGGCAACTTTTTCGAGCATTTCGGCCGGAATAGCCCGAATTTCTTCGGAAATGTTGTCTTCCAAAGCTGGAATAGTTGCTGGCTTATTTCTGTAGACTTTAGACTTGACGTAGCCCCACAAAAAATAGTCTAAAGGCGTCAAATCGCATGATCTTGGTGGCCAACTTACCGGTCCATTTCTTGAGATGAATTGTTCTCCGAAGTTTTCCCTCAAAATGGCCATAGAATCGCGAGCTGTGTGGCATGTAGCGCCATCTTGTTGAAACCACATGTCAACCAAGTTCAGTTCTTCCTTTTTTGGCAACAAAAAGTTTGTTAGCATCGAACGATAGCGATCGCCATTCACCGTAACGTTGCGTCCAACAGCATCTTTGAAAAAATACGGTCCAATGATTCCACCAGCGTACAAACCACACCAAACAGTGCATTTTTCGGGATGCATGGGCAGTTCTTGAACGGCTTCTGGTTGCTCTTCACTCCAAATGCGGCAATTTTGCTTATTTACGTAGCCATTCAACCAGAAATGAGCCTCATCGCTGAACAAAATTTGTCGATAAAAAAGCGGATTTTCTGCCAACTTTTCTAGGGCCCATTCACTGAAAATTCGACGTTGTGGCAGATCGTAAGTCTATTCATGATGAAATGTCAAAGCATACTGAGCATCTTTCTCTTTGACACCATGTCTGAAATCCCACGTGATCTGTCAAATACTAATGCATGAAAATCCTAACCTCAAAAGAATCACCCTTTAGTACTATATGGAAATGGCGGAGCAAGAAAAAAAATAGTAGTAATCTATATAACTCTAGAAGATTATGAGATATATAAGAGGATTCGAAATGAGGGAAAAATATAGCAAATATAATGAGCACATAAAAAGAGTCTTAACAGGCGCTCAAAGCGTTTAAATACATAAATAGTGTCGTATAACTATGAGGAATTATATTTACAGAACCTCAGCTTCAGAGAGAATTATAAAATGTACAAAGAAATTGCTTAGGCATAATAATACTTAAAAGTAATGCTGTTTACTTAAAAGTACAGGAAAAATGAGAAAAAAATGCATAAAATGAATGTAAAATGGATAGTATATCGTAAGATGATTGCAACTTCATAGATTATAAATCATGTAACTCTGTAGAAATTGAGGCATATTTCATTAACCCTTTTATGAATTTCTACCCCCTTACCATATTTCGAAAATTGAGCGAAATTAACCTTTTCTGTTTTTTCATTAACACCTAACAAGAGGTAAGCCTGCCTAATTACGAGCTCGTTATTCGGTAGGACGCAACACAAAGAAATTTGAGTTGACTGTTTATCATTAAAGGACACAATCACACAATAATGGAAGAGGTTAGGGGAAAGAAATTTGGGATAAAACTAAGGACATGAGTATATGAGAAGGTTCTACATGGCCAAAAAGGAAATTCTTATATGCTAATACTACATAATACTTCCCAAGTGTTGAGCTGCTACATCTATGGTCTTCTTGGAGTTGGTTGAGCCGCCACTTGCAACAAACAAAAAAAAAACTCCCAGAATGTGTTTAGCTGAATATAGTGAAGTCGCTAGAGTCACTTGTCCCCTTCTTGCCAGCTGATGGAGATGTAAATGTAATTATAGATGAACTGCACCTTAGTTTTGCGAGTTGACGTTGAAAATTGGGGTTTTGCCAAGATAACCCAATATTTTAGAAAATTTGACTTTTAGGAAAGAAATAATTTTCAGCTACACCAACGATGATGTGCAACGCCAGCGCACTAAAATATGGCGTGGATTCCCTTTCAATATGTATATCCATATACAGATGGAAAATCTTAGCAAACGCTTCTCCTGGCAAAAAATGTGTATAATCTAATGATTTTCTTTTTGAGACTGCGATCGCTTTGCCCGTGTTGCGGAATATTGGCAAAATAAATAATTGTAAAGTTGGCGGATAGTTTCCTTAAAAGTTTATAACACGTGGAAAATATATCTCTTTTAAAACACTTCTTAATGGTTCAACTGTCGAGCACAAAAAGAGGTCGAGAACATTCTTATCACTTTCTTTGTCAACTCTCTTTTCTGTCCTTCGCAGGTGTGTGTTTTCGATATGTAACTCCCATAGGGGATTCCACCACAACTGTTTCACGCAAAATGTTTGCGTCCTGCGAAGATCTTTACCGTAGTCGAACTATCACAATTAAAGCGATCCGTCACAAGATCAAAGTTTTAATCAGATTTTCTTGAAATTTGGAACAGTGGAAGTGACATTGTAGCTTTACATGTCAAAGTTGGTTAAAATTAGTTAATATTCAAATATAGCTCCAATATATACCATTCGAACGATTTATTAGTGAAGTGACCCCAGAGAACAAAGTTTTACTAAAATTTACTTGGAAGTTTGCAAATAGTGTAGAATGGTTTTTTTACCCATACAAGCGAAAGATTGTTGTAATCAGTTCCAATTCAGATATAGCTCCCATATATACCTTTCGACCGATTTACACACATATGACAACGCAGGGCAAAGTGAGTAGGTATGATATTGTAGCTTTACATGACAAAGTTGGTTGGAAGTAGTTCAGATTCAGATATAGATCCCATATATATCTTTCAATCGATTTGCACTCATTGGACCACAGTGGCCAAAATTTCACTCCGATTTACTTGAAATTTTGCAGAGGGAGTAGAAGTGACATTGTATTTATACATGTGAAATTTGGTTCAAATTGGTTCTTATTTAAATATAGGTCCCATATAAATATAATATTTGACCAATTTTCACTCATATGATCCCAGAGGCCAAAGGTTTAATCCGAATTTCTTGAAATTTGGCACAGTGAGTAGAAGTGACACTGTAGCTATACATGTAAGAGTAGTTTGAAATTAATTCTGATTCATATATGGCTCACATATATATCTTTCGACCGATTTACACTCATTTGACAGAGGCCAAAGTTTCACTCCGATTTACTTGAAATTTTGCAAAGGGAATAGAAGTGTTCTTCTAGCCATCCTTGTCATGTTTGTTTTAAATCAGTTCAGAGTCAGATATAGTTTCCATATACTATATTCGACCGATTTACACATTTGACCATGTCGACTAAAGATTTGCTTCAATTTATTGAAATTTTGCAAAGGGATTAGAAGAGTTCTTCTTGCTATATATGTGAAAGTTTGTTGAAATCAGTTCAGATTCACATACAGCTCCCAAATATATCTATCGTCCAATTTACACTCATATGACCACAGAGGCCAAATTATTATACCGATTTGCATGAAATTTTGCACAGGAGTAGAAGTGACTTTGTAGTTATGCATTTCAATCCTGGGGGCTAATCACGCCATTCGATATCGAATTCATAATCGTATCGAAAAAATTGTCGATACGATTAAAAGTTTGGATCACGGGATTCGATCGAAATTTGATGCAATTTCTCAAGCGTTGCCAACAGCAAAAAACGAAGCAGAACAAAATGAAATGACAAAATTAAGTTAGCGTCACAAAATAGAATGTAGAAAAAACATGTTTTTGGAGGTTTCAAAGTAAATAGTAAATTTTATTGCATTATATCTTATGGACCCATATCTCCGAATTCCTACCTAATTGGAGAATGAGATGTATATAAAATAATTCGGCGACAAATACGGAATAAAAGTGCACATGTTATTGGTGTAAGTACATGGGTTTGAAATGGTGTGCACTGTTAGAAAGTCACCTTTTGCAGGCTCAATGGACGATATCGGCTGACGAAGGAGGCGTTCAAATGGAAAATAATTTTTGGTGGCATGTCAACGTCAATTCTGCCGCCTTAAAACTTTTTGCGAGTGGAAGCCTTCATAATTCACTATTCTTACAAGGTGGACCAGAAGCGTTATGTTGTCACGGAATGGTACGGTATTTGGTTGATCACAATCTCTTGGATATCGATCTGGCATGTGCACTTTATATATGGTTATTTGCCAAGCTAGGATGCTCGCTCTCGAACTCGACTATGACCAATTTTTGTTTAACTTTTATTGGAGTTGCATTACTCCTAAATATTAAAAATATGTTCATTATATGTAAATTTACTACAAATTACCAACAATTCGAACTAAAACTAAAATATTTACTATTCCTATATGGCGAAAACAATGTAACAAACAAGTGAAAAATGTTTTACGATTGCAATTTACCAATCGAAAAAATTGTCGATCAAACAAACTCGATATCGACTCCCGTGATCCGAAAAATTTAGATTTCGATCACAAGTTCTCGATATCGAATGCCGTGATTAGCCCCCTGGTTTAAATTGGTACAAATTCAGATATAGCTCCCATATGGAGTAAAATCAACATTCTAACTACACATGCCGAAGAGGGTTGAAATCAGTTCGGAGACGAATGTGATTTCCATGTATACCTTTTGCTCGGTTTTACCACGGATGCAAAGGGCTCACTATGACATTATTTAAATGGTTAAGCACATAGAATTCAATTAGCATATTAGTAATCGTGGCATATTTGGTCAAAATATGTTCAAGTAAATAATAGCCCCTTTGTATATGTTTGCACACATTTACCCCCCGAGAATAAATGAGATTTTAAATTCAATTTTATTGACTTTATATTTTACATTTAACATCATATTTAAGTGTGTCGGCGCAGATAAAGCAAGAAACCCGCATGGTCCTCGTCGTAAAATTGTAACAATTCATAAAACTTTCTTGCACTTCCCAATAAACACAAACGTTTGAAAAAATGCTAAATTTCAACAATTTTTCAAACATTTTTTCAAAGGATTAGGGTAATATTCAAGTTGAGAAATTGTTGAGAAAATCGCGTTCTCAACAAAAAACAGACATTACCCTCAACAGTGAAATTCAACACATTAGCAATAATATCTCAGGTGTTATCCTCAAATTGAAATGCATCGCTACTCAATAATTTGTCAAACAATTTTCGATGCGAGTCAAATTCAAAATTAACATCGATGCAAATACTTTTCAACCTAAATTTGTATGAATGATATCCCCACTTCAAATTGAAAGTCAAAGCCAAAATTCTATGAATTTTGTATAATTTATTCATTTTCATCAAAATAAAATATATAATAATACACTACACTACATAATACACTACATACAATACCAATTGATAATAATAATAATCTTATTAAACATATCAACAAATAAGAACAAAAAAAAAAAAAAAAAACAAAACAAACAACAAAACTTTAAATATCATAAACATTATTAGTAAACACTTTTGCATTGATAATTCGATTTCCTTCCTTTTGGTTCCTTCCTTTTATTAACATGCGGGCAATTTGAAATTAGGAACGTACTGGACCGCGTGTTAGAATTTATTAACAGCAGAAGGAATTCACAAAATATCCATTTTAAACATATGAATTAAACTGACGATGTGATGCACATTTTCATCCAGATGTTGTTGATTTCAACAATTTGTTGTTTTTAACAATTTTAATTGGTTGCACTTGTAATGTTTCTGGAAACTTTTTCTTGTCGATAAGCCACTCATTTTTCATTGGTCAGCTTCTTAAAGTTTGCAAGAATGTAGCATCCAAAGATTTTAGTTTTCTGCAAAGAGATTTAAATTTAGTGACTTCTCTAAAGTGTTGATTTAATTTTTCATATTGACGTACCAATTATTATAATCTATTTGAAGCAGTTCCAGTTAATTGTCATCCATTTATTCATCGGTCAGCTTTTTAATGTTTTCAAGAACGTAGAATCCATAATTTTAGTTTTCGGCAAAGTGATATACATTTAGTGACTTCCTTAAAGTTTTATTTCATTTTTTATTTTCACTTACCTATTTTTATAAACTATTTGGTTATTTGTCTAAAATTTTCCATTTTTTAATTTCTTGCAATTGACCACGAACTTCGTTGCACAAATAAGTATTGAAAACCACATGGTTTTTTCGTTGCATTTTAGGGTAGTGTTTTGTCAAAGTTTCCTCATATTATCTTCAACACCTTTTCAAAGATTTCGTAAACATTTTGGCAAATTGGAAGTAATTCGCAAACAATTTGAAGATGTTTTGAAGATGAGCTATTTCAAGTCAAGTTGAATTTACGTTGAAAATTATATTTACCATCAAACTGAAAAGTTGTTGCATTTGAAAAACGCTCATCCTGTATTTATTGGGTTCTAATCAAATAGGTATTTATTTTCTTCTTCTTCTATATTAAACTAATCATCAGGGTTTGAAAACATACTTGAGTCCGAAGGCGATAAGAAATTTAAATCTTGAAATACGAGATGAACGAATTTTGTAATATGAAGTAGCTCATAATGTTGTAAAAAAGAGGAGGTTTTCAAAAAACGTATAAACCAATTTTTTTTGTAAATGTACTGAAAATATCGCCGTCCCTGAAACATGCGGAAGGTAACCGAAAATATCGGTCACAGTCCCCGAAACATCGAAATGTACCCAAAATATGCGATATACGGAAAAAATGTACCGAAAACATGCGGAAGACATACATATAAATATAAATATATATATATATATATATATATATATATATATATATATATATATATATATATATATATATATATATATATATATATATATATATATATATATATATATATATATATATATATATATATATATATATATATATATATATATATATATATATATATATATATATATACATATAAATATAACTATATATATATATATATATATATATATATATATATATATATATATATATATATATATATATATATATATATATATATATATATATATATATATATATTATATATATATATATATATATATATATATATATATATATATATATATATATATATATATATATATATATATAAGTTAACGTATGCTATATTAAAATAATGAAATGATGAGGACAGCAGTCAACGATATTGGAGTCAGCGTGTGAACAACAAAAGGTGAACGTTCCCAGTCAAGTTGCTGACTAGGCATCAGGTTGCATGCGCGTGTTGGCAGTCTGAGGCGACGTATGATAGTTTACGATTTATTAAAATTAAGTTAGTGTCCAAATATTATAAAATAAATAAAGACGTATTGCTTCCGGCAATACGCAAAACATTTAAAAAAAAACAAATTGACAAATAATTTATTAATTGGCGCCCGAGCAGGCGGATCCTTAAACCGTATCCTTGAATGACACTAAGACTGTACCGTGGTGACAGCAGTCATAAGGATTAATAAGGATCACACTCGAAACACAAGAGAACGCGGAAAAGACGCCCCGAAGTAACGTAAAGTAAAACGGAGTCCGTACAAAGGACAGCGGCCGCGTTGTAGACTTTAAGTGAAGAAAAATTAATTAAATAATTACAAGCTATCTAAAAGACAAACTTATTAAAGACTGGAATGTGAATCCAGCAAATGTAATTGTGTGGAAAAATAAATAATTGTGCTGAAGAAAGAAAAAATATCATAGAAATAATTACAAACTAAGTAAAAGACAAACTAATTAATGTGAATCCAGTAATTGCTGTAATTGTCATGAAAAATAAATAATTGTGCTGAAAAATAAATAATTGTGCTGAAAGATAAAAATATTGTAGCAATAATTTTAAATTAGTTAAAGTTGAAGAAAATTTGTGAAGGTTTATGAAAATTAAGATTTAGAAAAATGAAATTTATAAAAATTAAGATTTATGAAAATGCAAAATGTTAAGAAACGATGAAAATCTGATCTGAATGTATTGTTGAAGATTTAAATCTAAAATCGAATTTCCGATAAAGAAAACCTAAACTAAAATCAATATTCTGAATACTCCAAAAGAATTGCCATTAAATAACCGCACCTTTGACATTAAAATAAAAACCAGAATATGAATACAATAATTATTGGGTAAGTGAGCGAATTAATTTTACAAAGGATAAGAAACTTAAATTTTCAAAATTTTATTATTGTCTGATAAGATAATATTCTTGATTTTAATAGACCGAATCTCTAATAACTTCCTTTCCAAAATTACCTGAACTAAAACCTTTCCTAAATCCTTTCCGAATCCTTAAATTAAAAAAAAAAAAACAGTATGTCGGTAGATGAAATCACAGGGAAACTTAATGCGAGTCTACACTTTGGACCAACAGGAAGCTCCGGTGGGACTGCGGGTTTTTCCGCAGCACAAAAGGAGCAAATCAGGAATATTATTGTTGAGGTCATGAACGATAGGGATAGCGTCGTAAACGAGGAGGGGGGAGACCACCCAGTGGGCACTATCCGAATAGAAGAATTAGATAAAATTCCGGATATAGTGAAATCAATCAGGGAATTCTCGGGAAAACCAGGGGAGTTCTCTTCCTGGCGGAAGTCCGTTGAACGAGTGTTGGAATTATTTAAGCAATTGAGAGGAACGACGCGATACTATGCTATCCTCCATACAATTAGAACAAAGATTGTGGGAGAAGCAGACGCGGCGTTGGACTCATACAGGACGCCTTTAGAATGGACGCAAATAAGGAAGTGCTTGATGATGCACTATTCCGACAAGAGGGACATTTTCCAATGTCCCTCTACCAATGTCCTCCTCTTGAATACCAGATGTCGACAATGACACAGGGCCACCGCACTATAACTGAATATTACCAAGCGGTCTATCAACATCTATCGCTGATTCTTGATAAAGTAGCTTGTCTAGAACTAGATGACAGCAGTCTCTTTGCTATGACAAATGCGTATAGAGACAAAGCTTTGGATACTTTTATAAGAGGTTTAAGAGGGGATCTCCCTAGGCTCTTGAGCGTAAAGGAGCCTACATCTCTCCCACAAGCTTTGCAGCTATGCTTAAAGCTGGACAATATGAGTTATCGATTGAATCATGCATATGGGCAAGCTCAAAAAACAGTTAGTACCAACCGGAATCCTGCAAATAATACCCACAAATTTTATCCACAATTGGCTCACACAGGGGGTGCAATGAGGCCATCTTTGCCACCAAGACCGCCCTTACCGCCAAGGAATTTTAATACGCAAATGCGGCAGCCGGATAAACAACAACTCTATCATGATGCGTATAACCCTAGACAAGGACAACATAACCCGTATAGAAATCCTTATAGTTTTCTTCCTCAATCGAATACCCAAAAACCTGAACCGATGGATACAGATAGGTCCGTGCAAACAAGACAGGTCGATTACATGAATCGACCACCTCCAAGATTTGCCGATAAAAGACCGCTAGGGTCATTTCAAGGACCGGCAAATAAAATCCAAAGAAACTTCCACTTAAATACGGGTAACTCTCCAGACCCGAGATGGGAGGTGGAAACCGGTGCTGAAATGCAAGACTATGGATATCAAGAGGGTGCTGTTGGAGGAGAAGTTGATATGGAAAATTACGCCGAAATTATGGATAGGGAATACGTCAATGAAATCTCGAATTATGGTAACGTTGGTATTGAAACCTCTGATAATGTTTTGGGGGACGAAGATCTTAAAGATGAACTTAATTTTTTTGTATAAGGAGTTCCTCGTTGCCATTCTTTTCAGTAACAGCGAGGAACGGCCATCAATTAAGATTTCCAATAGACACGGGAAGCAATAAAAACTATATTAAGCCTAGTCTGGTAAGCAACCCTAAACAAAACAGGGATTTTTTTTGGGCAAAAGCAGTAAAAGAGGAAATAATTGTGTCACAGCATGTTTATCTAGATATATTTGGGGGAAGGACAAGACCACTCCAATTTTTCCTATTACCAGGATTACAAACGTTTGATGGTATTCTGGGCAATGACTCAATGAGGGAACTTTCTGCAGTTATCTATACCAAGGAAAATTACCTTACTCTTGAGTGAGTTGGCAAAATACCTACCAGCCAATACATTTTTCAAGACGTCAAAAATATTGAATTGAGACTAGCACACTTACCAGAATGTCAGACTAATGAATTAAAGGACATTGTTAGAAGGCACAGTAATTTATTCTTGGAACCGGAAGAGAGATTGACGTACACTACCAAGGTTGTCGCGGAAATCAATACCACCAACAACACACCTACCTATACGAGAAACTACCCATATCCGCATGCCTTGAGAGAGGTGGTAGATGCGGAAATAAGAAAACTGTTAAACGATGGTATAATAAGGCCATCCCGCTCTCCGTATAATTCACCGATATGGGTGGTACCAAAAAAAGAAGACGCATCAGGAAAAAAGAAGTATAGGGTAGTAGTTGATTTCAGGAAACTGAATTCGGTAACGGTACCTGACAGATACCCTATACCGGAAATTAGTGAGGTTCTGGCCAATCTAGGAGGGAATAAAGTTTTTTCTGTGGTAGACCTGAAAAGTGTTTTCCACCAGATACCGCTTAGACAGGAAGATATGGAAAAACTGCATTTTCCATCAGCAATGGGAAGTTCGAGTTCACTCGGCTTCCATTTGGCCTTAAGAATGGTCCATCCATATTCCAGAGAACATTGGATGATATACTTCGAGAGTTTATTGTCAAGACATGTTACGTCTACATTGATGATATCATAATTTTTAGCAAAGATTATGAAACTCATCTTAAACACATCGAGGAAATTTTTACAACCTTGCAACGTGCTAATATGAAGGTCCAATTGGACAAATGTGAATTTTTTAAGAATCAGGTAGAATTCCTCGGGTTTGTGGTGTCAGCGGAGGGTGTTAGAACAAACCCGAAAAAGTGAGAGGCCATTGTAAATTTTCCATACCCGAGTAATCTCCGTGAATTACGTTCACTTCTCGGTCTCTTTAATTTTTATCGAAGGTTCATTAAGGGGTTTGCTGAAATGGCAAAACCTCTCACGCATTTATTGAGAGGAGACAACGGTAAAGTTACCAGGAATGAGTCTAGAAAGATTAAGATATTCTTGACCAACACGGAGAAAACAGCGATTGACTCATTGAAGAATGCATTGGTATCGCCTGAGGTAGTACTGGCATACCCGGATTTTGAGAAAGAATTCCACCTGACGACCGATGCCTCAAACAAAGCCATTGGGGCGGTATTAAGTCAGGAGGGGCGACCTGTAACGTTTATATCCAGGGTTTTATCTGAAGAGGAGGAACACTATGCCACCAACGAAAGGGAGATGCTGGCAATAGTGTGGTCACTCTACAATTTGCGAAGTTACTTGTATGGCACAGCGAAAGTGGTGATACACACGGATCACCAACCACTTACTCATGCCCTTAGCAACAAAAATGCTAATGCGAAAATGAAACGGTGGAAAGCCATACTAGAAGAATACAATTACGAAATTCGCTATAAACCCGGAAGTACAAATGTAGTGGCAGACGCTCTGTCTAGACCCCCGACTACAAATGTCTACACCCTGAGTGGCACGATGCATAGTGGCGAAACTCTGCCGAGGATTTAATTCCCAGTGTGGAAATCCCGGTGAACGCCTTCAAGAACCAACTGCTCCTAACAATAGGTGATGAGACATCGTATCAGTTTAAGATAGTATTTCCTGGGTATCATAGGCATACAATCATGGAACGTGAATTTAATGATGTAAACCTTCTGGCACTACTGAAGGGATATTTGAACCCCTCAGTTATAAATGGCATAAAAGCGCCAGAGAGAATAATGGGTGTAATACAGAGGTTGTATCCGAGTCATTTCGCTAATATAAAAGCCCGCTTCACACAGAAAGTGGTGGAAGATGTCACGTCGGAAACCATGCAGGAGGGCATTATAATCGATACACACAAACGTGCGCATCGAAATGCAGTCGAGAATAGATCACATATCCTGGAAAGATACTACTTCCCTAGCATGTTAGCCAAGGTGAAGAGGATAGTGAAACTTTGCAGCATATGTAAGGCATCCAAATATGATAGACACCCAGAAGACCCGAAGCTGAACAAGACTTCTATACCATCATATCCTGGTCAGGTAGTGCATATAGACATTTTTTCAACTGACAAGAAATTAATTATGACCTCTTTGGACAAATTTTCAAAATATGCACAGGTGAAAATTTTAAACGGAAAGTCAATAGAAGAAATACGAAGACCCCTACGCGACCTTATATTTTTCTACGGAGTTCCTAAAACGATAGTGATTGATAATGAAAAATCCCTGAATTCCGCTTACATTCTTTTTATGATGAAAGACGAGTTAGGAATCGAAGTTTTTACCACACCTCCTTATCGTAGCGAAGCCAATGGGCAGGTGGAGAGATTCCACTCCACTCTTGCGGAATTGATGAGATGTTTAAAGCATGAAGGAATTTGCCGCGATTTTGAGGAACTTCTTGAAAGGGCAGTGAACGAGTATAATCACTCGATTCATTCGACCATCGGAAGGAAGCCAGTAGATATCTTCTTTGGTAGAACGGTAGATTTTTCACCAGGAAGTTATGAACGGACTAGGGAATCTAACCTTGAGAAAATTAAAGAAAAGCAGAAAAAGGACCTACAATTTCATAACAAAAAGAAAACCGATAATAAAGAATTTTTACCAGGACAGGTTATTTACGTTAAAATAAACAAAAGATTAGGGACAAAACTGACGGACAAATATAAAGAGGAAACAGTGAAAGAAAATAGAAATTCTACAGTAGTCACCCAGAGCGGAAGCGTGGTGCACAAGAAGCACATAAGGAACTAATAAAATGGAAATATTTACAGGTTTCTAGTACTCGTAAGTCAAGTTTTCGGAGAATTTCGAATTCTTGACTACTCAAATTCCAGATTGGTGGAGATCGATATTGGGCTGGCACAGGTCCAAACAGGAACATTTAAGTTAGTGCACATTGGGAGCCACCGTGGTGCAATGGTTAGCATGCCCGCCTTGCATACACAAGGTCGTGGGTTCGATTCCTGCTACGACCGAACACCAAAAAGTTTTTCAGCGGTGGATTATCCCACCTCAGTAATGCTGGTGACATTTCTGAGGGTTTCAAAGCTTCTCTAAGTGGTTTCACTGGAATGTGGAACGCCGTTCGGACTCG